>NW_024722828.1:0-21163 GCF_018991925.1 Homarus americanus | reverse complement strand
TTCAGTGCCATGACTCGGGGTGAGAGGGGGCACCCATCAGTGCCATGAACGGTTTTGTGAGGGTCAGGCACCCCATCAGTCACCATGACCCGGGGTGTGAGGGCCCTGCACCTTCAGTGACATGACCCGGGGTGTGAGGGCCCAGTCACCCCGTTAGTGAGAAACGCTGATGACCGGGGAGTGAGGGCGGGGACCCCGCCAGCACCATGTCCCTGGGGATGTGAGCAGGCACCCCTTCAGTGCCATGAACCGGGTTGTGAGGGCAGGGGCACCCCATCAGTGCCATGACACGGGGTGTGAGGCCGGGCTCCCCTTCAGTGACATGAACCGGGGTGTGAGTGCCGGGCACCCCTTAAGTGCCATGAAACAGGGGGTGTGAGTGCCGGGCACCCGTACAGTGCTGTGAACCGTGGTGTGAAGACCGGGTACCCTTACAGTGCACTGTGAACCGGGGTGTGGGCCGGGCACCCCTTCTACATGACCTGGGGTGTGAGGGCGGGCACCCTTTCCGGTACCATGAATCGGAGTGTGAGGGCCGGGCACCCTTTCAGCACCATGACCCGGGGTCTGAGGCCCGGGCATCCCCTTCACATGTCCCGAGGGTGTGTGGGCGGGCACCCTTCATCACCATGACTCGGGGTGTGAGGGCCGGGCACCCCATCAGTGCCATGACCCGGGGTGTGAGGCCCGGTCACCTTTCAGTGACATGACCCGGGGTATGAGGGCCGGGAACCCTTTCAGTGTCATGAACCGGGGTGTGAGGGGCCGGGCGCATAAGTGCCATGTAAGCGGTGCGTGAGTGCCAGACTCCCCGCCAGAGTGCTTTGAACCAGCGTGTGAGGGCAGAGCAACCCTTCACATGACCCGGGGTGTGAGGGCCGGGGACCCCTCCAGCACCATGACCCGGAGTGTGAGGGCCGTGCACCCCTTCAGTGCCATGAACAGGGTGTGAGGGCCAGGCACCCCAGTGACATGACCCGGGGTGTGAGTCCGGGCACCTCCAGCACCATGCCCATGGGTGAGGGCAGCAACCCCTTCAGTGTCATGAACAGGGGTGTGTGAGGCCGAGCACCCTTTCAGTGCCATGAAGCAGGGTGTGAAGGCCGGGCACCCCTACAGTGCTGCGAACCGGATGTGAGGGCTGGGCACCCCTTCACATGATGCGGGGTGTGAGGCCAGTCTCGATTTCAGTGCCATGAATCGGGGTGTGAGGACAGGCACCCCTTCAGCACCATGACCCGGGGTGTTGGGGCTTGGCTCGATTTCAGTGCCATGAATCGGGGTGTGAGGGGCCCGAGCCACCCGCTTCCAGTGCCATGAAACGGGGGTGTGAGGCCGGGCACCACTACAGTGCTGTGAACCGGGGTGTGAGCCGGGCACCCCTTCACAAGACCCGGGGTGTGAGGGGACGTGCACCCCTCCAGCACCATGACCCGGAGTGTGAGGGCGGGCACCCCTTCAGTACCATGAACAGGGATGTGAGGGCAGGCACCCCTTCAGTGCCTGAACGAGGTGTGTGAGGGCGGGCGCCATTCACTGCCATGAAGCGAAGGGTGTAGAAGGCCGGACACCCCTACAGTGGGTGAACCGGCGTGTGAGGGCCGGGCACCCCTTCACATGACTTGGGGTGTGAGGGGCCGGGCACCCCTTCACATGACCCGTGGTGTGAGGGCCGGGTACCCCTTCAGCACCACTTCTCGGGGTGTGAGGGGGGCACCCCATCAGAAACCCTGAACCGGTTTGTGAGGACGGGCACCCCATCAGTGCCATGACCCAGGGTGTGAGGGCCCTGCACCTTCAGTGACATGACCCCGGGTTGTGAGGGCCGGTCACCCGTTCAGTGACATGACCGGGGTGAGGCGGGGGACCCCGCCAGCACCATGACCTGAGTGTGAGCGGCGGGCACCTTCAGTGCCAGGCAGATTTGGCGAGGGCAGGGGCACCCCTTCAGTGCCTGCCATGACACGGGGTGTGAGGTCGGGCTCACCTTTAGTGCCATGAACCGGGAAGGGCCGGGCACCCTTTCAGTGACATGAACCGGGGTGTGAGTGCGGGCGCAGCAAGTGCCATGAAGCAGGGGTGAGTGCGGGCACCCATACAGTGCTGTGAACCGTGGTGTGAAGACCGGGCACCCCTACAGTGCTGTGAACCGGGGTGTGAGGGCCCGAGCACCCCTTCGCATGACCTGGGGTGTGAGGGCCGGGCACCCCTTCAATTACGCATGAATCGGGATGTGAGGGCCAGGCACCCCTTTCCAGCACCATGACCCATGCAAGAGGCCGGGGCATCCCTTCACATGTCCCGGGGTGTGTGGGCCAGGCACCCCTTCATCACCATGACTCGGGGTGCTTGAGGGCGGGCACCCCCATCAGTGCCATGAACCCGGGGAGTGAGCCAGGCTCCGCTGGTGCCGACCCGGGGTGGCGGGCGGGCACCTTTCAGTGGCATGACCCGGGGTATGAGGCCCGAGCACCCTTTCAGTGTCATGAACCGGGGTGTGAGGCCAGGCACCCCTTAGAAATGCCATGAAACAGTGCGTGAGTGCCGGGTATACAGTGCTTTGAACCAGTGTGTACGAGGCAAACAGCCCTTCACATGACCCGGGGTGAGGGCGGGGGCCCCTCAGCACCATGACCCGGATTGTGAGTGCCGTGCACCCCTTCAGTGCCATGAACAGGGGTGAGGGCGGAGCCCCCCCTTCAGCGTCATGAGCGAGGTGTGAGGCCGGTCTGCCTTCAGTACCTTGGCCTTCGGGGTGTGAGGCGGGCATCCCTTCTGTGCCATGAAACGGGGTGTGAGGCAGGAGCACCCCTTCTAATGACATGACCTGGGGTGTGAGGACGAGGCACCCTTTCAGTGTCATGAACCGGGGTGTGAGGCCGGGCACCCCTTCATTGACATGACCCGGGGTGTGAGTGTCGGGCACCCTTTCAGTGTCATGAACCGGGGTGTGAGGGCCGGGCTCCCCTTAAGTACCATGAGGCTTGGGGTGTGAGTGCGGGCACCCATAGAGTGCTTTGAACAAGATGTGAGGACCGGGTACCCCATCGGGTGTTGCGAACCCTGGGTGTGATGGCCGGGCACTACATCAGTGCCATGACCCGGGGTGTGAGGACCGGGCACCCGCTTTCCAGTGTCATGAACCGGGGTGTGAAAGTCGGGCACCCCTTAGGGTACTTATGAACCGGGGTGAGAGGGGCCGGGCACCCCATTAGTACCATGACCTGGGGTGTGAGGGCGGGCACCCCTCCAACACCTGACCGAGGGTGTGAGGGCGGGCATCCCTACAGTGCTCACGAACCGAGGTGTGAGGCCGGGCCCCATTCAACACCATGACCCAGGGTGTCAGGGCCAGGCATCCCCTTCACACATGACCCGGGGTGTGGTCGGGCACCTTCAGCACCATGACTCGAGGTGTGAAGGCCGGGCACCCCATCAGTGCCATGAACCGGGCTGTGAGGCGGGCACCTCTATGAAGTGCCATTACCCGGGGTGTGAGGCCGGGCTCTCCTTCCCAGTGCGTGACCGGGGTGTGAGGCCCGGCACCCCTTTCAGTGACATGACCCGGGGTGGCGAGGCCAGGCTGCACAGTGTGTCATGAGCGGGGTGTGAGGGCCGGAGCCTCTTAAGTGCCAAAACGGGTTGTTGCGGACTTGCCGATACTTTGAACCAGGGTGTGGCGTGGCACCCCTTCACATCTTGGGGTGAGGGCAGTGGCAGCTGTACCCGCGGCCAGTGTGAGGCCAGGCACCCGTTTAGTGACGATGACCCGGGGTGTGGAGGGCTGGGCACCCTCAGACACCATGACCCGGGAGTTTGAGGCCGAGACCCTTTGGTGCCATGAATCAGGGGTGTGAGCCGGGCATCCCTTCAGCACCTGACCAGGGTGTGGGCCAGGCACCCCTACAGTGCCATGACCCAGGATGTGAGGGCCACCCTCAGCACCATGACCCGGGGTGTGAGGGCCGGGAACCGTTCAACCCCATGACCCGTGGTGTGAGGCTGGGGCACTTAGGTCCATGACCCCGGGGTGTGAGGCCGTGCACTTCCTGTCTGCCATGACGGGGTGTGAGGCCAGGCACCCCTTCCAGTGTCATGAACCGGTGTGAGGCGGCACCGCTTTCAGTGCATGAAGCAGGGGTGTGGGATCGCGGACCCCTACGGTGCTGGGTACCGGGGTGTGAGGCCGGGCACCCTTCCCACGCGGCCGAGTGAGGTCCGGCTCACTTCAGTGAAATGAATCCGGGGTGTGAGGGCCAGGCCTTTCCTTCAGCACCATGACCCAGAGTGTTAGGGCCAGGCTCATTACAGTGCCAAGAATGCGGGGTGTGGGCCGGGCACCCCATCAGCACCATGACCCGGGGTGTGATGGCCAGGAACCACTTCAACCCCGCGACCCGGGGTGTGAGGGCCGGCACCCTCAGAGCACCTGACCCGGGGTGAGGGCCAGGCACCCCTGGTGTGCAATGGATCAGGGGTGGCCAGGCCAGGCACCTCTCAGCACCATGACCCGAGTGTGAGGGACAGGCACCCCTTAGTGCATGACCCAGGTTGTGAGCAGGCACCCATCAGTGATCATGAACCCGGGGTGTGAGGGCCGGGCACCTCAGCACCATGACCCGGGGTGTGAGGGGCCGGGAACCCGTGACTCCACTGTTCGTGGTGTGAGGGCCGGGCACCCAGGTCCATGGCCCGGGGTGTGAGGCCAGGCACCCCATCAGTGTCATGAAGCAGGGGTGTGAGTGCCTGGCACCTTCAGTGCCCGTGATCGGGGTGTGAAAGCAGGCACCCTTTCAGTGCGATGAAAAGCGGGTGTGAGGCCAGGAACCCCTTCACGACCAGGGGTGTGGTGGTCACCCCTTCAGTGCCATGAATGGGGGTGTGAGGCCGGGCATCCTACAGTACTTTGAACCCGGGTGTGAGGGCCAGGCACCCCAGTGCCATGAGCCAGGGGTGTGAGGCCGGCACCCCTTCAGTGTCTGTGACCCAGGGCGTCAGGGCAGGGCAACCCCTTGGGTCCATGACCCAGGGGTGTGAGGGCCGTGCACCCCTTCAGTGCCATAGACCGGGGGTGTGAGGCTGGGCACCCCATCAGCACCTAACCCGGGGTGTGAGGGCCGGAACCGCTTGGCATGACCCGGAGTGTGGGGCCAGGCACCCCTTTTGTGACATGACCCGGGCGTGGGGCCGGGCACCCCTCAGACACCCTGACCCGGGGTTTGAGGGCCGGGGACCTTCAGTGCCATGGTCGAGTGTGGCCGGGCATCACTTCCAGCACCATGACCCGGGGTGTGAGGCCAGAGCACCCTGCAGTGCCTGACCGGAGATGTGAGGCAGGCACCCTGCAGCACCATGACCCAGGGTGTGAGGGCCGGGAACCATTTCAACCTTATGACCCATGGTGTGAGGCTGGGCACCCCTTTAGGTCCATGACCCGGGGTGGTGAGGGCGTACCACTTCAGTCCCATTGCCGGGGTGTGAGGGCCAGGCACCTTCAGTGTCATCAGAGAGCAGGGGTGTGAGGCCCGGCACCCTTTTCAGTGCCATAGAGCAGGGGTGTGAATCCGTGCACCCCTACAGTGCTGCAAACCGGGGTGTGAGGCCGGGCACCTCCATATGACCAGGGTGAGGGTCAGCACCACTTCAGTGAAATGAATCGAAGTGTGAGGCCAGGCACCTCCTCGTACCCAGAGTGTGAGGCTCCCAGTGGCATGAACCGGGTGTGAGGCCGAGCACGCCGGGTGGCGGGGCGGGCACCCAGCCAGAGCAGGGTGTGAGGCGGGCACCCGTGAATCAGCCAGGCACACTTTCAGTCTGATGAAAAGGGGTGAGCCAGGCTCCCTACAGTGCTGCAACCCGGGGTGTGAGCCAGGCACCCCTCACATGACCCAGGGTGTGAGGCCGGGATGTGCAATCCAGACCCATGGTGTGAGGTGGGCACCTTGGAGTCCACTGGGTGTGAGGCCGTACACCTCGTCATGTCACTGTGAGGCCGGGCAGCCCTGGTCTTGATGAGCAGGGGTGCACCACTTCAGTGCTGGAGACCTTGAGGTGAGGCCAGGCACCCCGGGGTGTGAGGTCGGGCACCCCTTCAGTCCCATGATCAGGGGATGTGAGGCCAGGCACTACAGTGCTGTGAACCGGGTGTGAGGGCCAGGCACCTTCAGTGCCATGAATAGGGGGTGTGAGCCAGGCACCCCTTGGTGGCTGACAGGCGTTGGGGCAGTCCATGACCCGGTGTGAGGCCGTGCACTGCCTCAGGTCCCATGACCCGGGGTGTGAACGTGGGCCCCTTCATTGACCTTGACCAGGTGTGTGAGGTCGGGCACCTCAGCACTGACCCAGGTGTGAGGCCAGGCACGCCAGTGCCATGAACCGGGGTGTGAGGGCGGGGCACCTTCAGTGGCATGACCCAGGGGTGTGAGGCCCGGCCACCCATCAGCACCATGACCCGGGGTGTGTGGGCGAACCGCTTCAGTCTTGTCCCGTGGGGTGGTGGGCACTGGTCCCATTTGCTGGGGTGAGGGCCACACACTTTTGGTTACCATGAAGTGGGGTGTGGGGCCAGGACTTCCTGGATATATGAACCAGAGGTGTGAGGCTGGGCAACAGCAGTGAGCATGACCGGGTGTGAGGGCGGGCATTCATGAGCAGGGGTGTGGCCGGGCACCTTTGTAGTGTGGTTGGGGTGTGAGGGCGGGCACTCGTTCAAGTGCTGTGACCAGGTGTGAGGGCTGGAATACTTCAGGCTATGACCAGGGGTGTGAGGGCCGGGCATTTCAGTGATATGACCTGGGAGTGTGTGTCGTGCACTCCTTCAATGATATGACCAGGGGTGAGGGCCGGGCACTCGTTTAGCTCTATGACCAGGGGTGTGAGCGGGCATGCCTTCAGTGCCATGACGGGGTGTGGTGCCGCCCTTTAGTGCCGTGACGGTGGGGCCGTTCCTCCTTCAGTGCCATGACCCGAGCGGGCACTCGTTTGGCTCTATGACCAGGGGTGTGAGGCCAGGCACCTTCAGTGCCATAGCCTGGGGTGTGACGGCCGGGCACCCTTCGGTCTCAATGACCAGGGTGTTGGGCAGGCGCTTCCCCAGTGATATGACCCTGGGCGTCCGCGGCGGACACAGTGCCATGAGCAGGGTGTGAGGGGCAGGCACCTCAGTGCAGGGTGGGAGGCCAGGCACGGCAAGGCCGGGGTGTGAGGACGGGAACCTATTCAGTGCCATGACCCGGGTGTGAGGCGGGGACTGGGTCCATGACCCGGGGTGTGAGCCGTGCTCGTCGTGACCCAGGGTGTGTGGGCCGGGCATGACCCGGAGTGTGCACCTTTCAGTGCCATGAATCTGATGGCGAACCAGGACCCTTCAACTGACCCAGGGGTGGCGAGGCAAGGCACTGGGTCCATGACCCGAGAGCCGTGCACCTCTTCAGTGATGACATGACCGGGGTGTGAGGGCGGGCACCTGTGCCATGACCCGGTGGTGGGGCTGGTCACTCGCTTAAGTGCCAGGCAGGGGTGGAAGGGCTGGGCACTCGTTTAGCTCTCTATGAGGGTGTGGGCCGGGCACCCCTTCACTGACATGACCGAGGTGTGAGGCGGGGCACCAGGTGTGAGGCAGGGCACCCTCAGCCAGCCAGGTGTGAGGGCAGGCACCTCCAGCACCATGACCCGGGTGTGAGGGCAGGATCTCCTTCAGTGCCATAACCCGGGGGTGTGAGGCCGGGCTCCCCTTCAGTGCCATGACCCGGGTGTGAGTGCAGGGAACCCTTCAATGACATGACCCGGGGTGTGAGGGCCAGGCACCCCTTCATGGTGTGAGGCCAGGCAACCTTTCGTGTCATTAACCTGGTTGTGCGGGATGGGCACCCTTAATGCCATGAAACAGGGTTTGAGTGCCGCATCCATACAGTGCTTTGAAAATGGATGTGAGGTCAGGGACCCTTCCACTTGACCCAGGGGTGTCAGGGCAGGACACCCCTCAGCACCATGACCGGGGTGTGAGCGCCGGGCACCTACTAAGTGACATGAGCGGTTTGAGGCAGTGTTATAGGTGTGGGCCAGGCACCTTCCTTGACCAGGGTACCATGACCCGGGTGTGAGGCCGGGCACCCTCCACCACCATGACCCGGGGTTTGTGGTCAGGAACCTTCAGTGCCATGACCGAGGTGTGAGGGCGGGCACCCTTGTGACATATCAGCCCTGGGTTTGAGGGCTGGGCACCCTTTCAGTTACATAACCCGGGTGTGAGGTTTGGGCACACCTCCATCCTGACTCCAGGGTGTGAGGTTCAGGCACACCTTCCAGTGCCATGATGGCCAGGGGTGTGAGGGCCGGGCACCTTCGCACCATGATCCAGGGTGTTGGGACCAGGCTCGATTTCAGTGCCAGGAATCAGGGTGTGAGGCCGGGGCACCCCATCAGCACCATCCAGGGTGTGAGGGCCGGGAACCTCTGCAACTCCATAACCGGAGTGTGAGGGCCAGGCACCTTTAGTGACATGACACGGGGGCGTGAGGCCGGGCACCCCTCATACACAATGGCCCGGGTTTGAGGGCCGGGGACCTTTCAGTGCCATGAATCGGGGTGTGAAAGCCGGGCATCCCTTCATCACCATGACCCAGGGTGTGAGGGCCAGGCACCTGCAGTGCCATGACCGGATGTGAGGGGCCGGGTACCCTGCAGCACCATGACCGGGGTGGGGCCGGAACACTTAACCCCGGCCGGGGTGTGAGGGCAGGCACCTACGCACCATGACCCAGGGTGTGAGGCCAGGCACCCCTTCAGTGCCATGAATCAGGGGTGTGAGCCGGGCACCTTCCTGCCATGACCAGGAGTGTGAGTCAGGCACCCCTTCACAGTGCCATGACCCGGGGTGTGAGGCGTCACCCATCAGTGACATGAACCAGGGGTGTGAGGGCCGGGCACCCCTTCCTGACCCGGGTGTGAGGGCCGGGATCACTCCATGACCCGTGGTGTGAGGGCGGGCACCTTTAGGTCCATGACCGGGGTTTTGAGGCCAGGCACCCCTTCAGTGTCGTGAATCAGGGTGTGGCCAGGCACCCTTTCAGTGCGATGAAAGGGGTGTGAGCCGGGCTCCCCCAGTGCTGCGAACCGGGGTGTGAGGCCGGGCACCCTTCACATTGACCCGGGGTGTGAGGCCGGAACCGCTTCAATCCCATGACCCGTGGTGTGAGGCCGGGCACCTTTAGGTCCATGACCCTGGGTGTGAGGCGTGCACCCTTTCAGTGCCATGACCCGGCGTGTGAGGGGGCACCCTTCAGTGTCATGAAGGCAGGGGTGTGAGGGCCAGGCACCCTTTCAGTGCGTATAAGCAGGGGTGGGGCGGGCACCCTACAGTGCTGCAGACCGGGGTGTGAAGGCCGGGCACCCCTTCACATGACCCAGGGGTGAGGTCGGGCACCCTTCAGTGACATGACTTCCAGGTGTGAGGGGCCAGGCACCCCTTCAGTGTTTATGACCAGGGGTGTGAGGCCAGGCACCCCTTCAGTGTCATGAACCGGGGTGTGAGGGCTGGGCAACCCTCCAGCACCATGACCCGGGATGTGAGGGCCGGGAACCGCTTCAACCCCATGACCCGTAGGGTGAGGGCCGGGCACCCCTTTAGGTCCATGACCCGGGGTGTGAAAGCCGCGCACCCCTTCAGTGCCATGACCCGGGGTGTGAGGGCCGGGCACCCCTTTAGGTCCATGACCCGGGGTGTGAGGGCCGGGCAACCCTTCAGTGCCATGACCCGGGGTGTGAGGGCCGGGCACCCCTTTAGTGCCATGAAACGGGGTGTGAGGGCCAGGCACCCCTACAGAGCTATGAACCAGAGTGTGAGGGCCGGGCACCCCTTCACATGACACAGGGTGTGAGAGCCGGGCACCCCTTAAGAGCTATGACCCGGGGTGTGACGGCCGGGCATTTTTTCAGTGATATGACCCTGGGTGTGTGGGCCGGGCACCCCTTCAATGATATGACCCGGGGGGTGAGGGCCGGGCACTCGTTTAGCTCTATGACCAGGGGTGTGAGGGCCGGGCATACCTTCAGTGCCATGACCCGGGGTGTGAGGGCCGGTCACTCCTTCAGTGCCATGACCCGGGGTGTGAGGGCCGGTCACTCCTTCAGTGCCATGACCCGGGGGTTGAGGGCCGGACAATCGTTTAGCTCTATGACCAGGGGTGTGAGGGCCGGGCATACCTTCAGTGCCATGGCCAGGGGTGTGACGGCCGGGCACCGCTTCAGGGCAATGACCCGGTGTGTTAGGGCCGGGCACCCCTTCAGTGATATGACCCTGGGCGTCACGGCCGGACACCCCTTTAGTGCCATGAGCCGGGGTGTGAGGGCCGGGCACCCCTTAAGTGCAATGAAACGGGGTGGGAGGACCGGAACCCGACAGTGCCATGACCCCGGGGTGTGAGGCCGTGCACCTTCAGGAGGAGGGTTTCAGGGCCAGGCACCTTTCAGTGCCATGACCCGGGGTGGGCCAGGGCACCCTTTCAGTGCCATGAATTGGGGGTGTGATGGCTAGTCACCTTCAGCTCCATGGCCCGTGGTGTGAGGACCAGGAACCACTTAACCCCATGACCCAGGGTGTGGGGCAGGCACCCAGGGTCCATGACCCGGGGTGTGAGGCCGTGCACCTCTTCAGTGACATGACCAGGGTATGAGGGCGGGCACCCTTTAGTGACATGACCCTGGGTATGATGGGCGGGCACCCCTCCAGCACCATGACCCGGGGTGTGAGGGCCTGTCACTCTTTCAGTGCCATGACCCGGGGTGTGAGGGCTGGGCACTCGTTTAGCTCTATGACCAGGGGTGTGAGGGCAGGGCACCCCTTTAGTGACATGAACAGGGGTGTGAGGGCCGGGCACCCCTTTAGTGACATGACCCGGGGTGTGAGGGCCGGGCACCCCTTCAGGACCATGACCCGGGGTGTGAGGACCGGGCACCCCTTCAGTGTCATGAACTGGGGTGTGACGGACGGGCATCCCTTCAGTGCCATGAACAGGGGTGTGAGGGCCGGGCACCCCTTTAGTGACATGACCCGGGGTGTGAGGGCCGGGCACCCCTTCAGGACCATGACCCGGGGTGTGAGGACTGGGCACCCCTTCAGTGCCATGACCCGGGTTGTGAGGGCCGGGCTCCCCTTCAGTGCCATGACCCTGGGTGTGAGGGCCGGGCACCCTTTCAGTGCCATGACCCCGGGTGTGAGTGCCAGGCACCCATACAGTGCTTTGAAAAAGGGTGTGTGGTCCGGGCACCCCTTCACTTGAACCGGGGGGTCAGGGCCGGGCACCCCTCCAGCACCATGACCCGGGGTGTGAGCGCCGGGCACCCCTCCAGCACCATGACCCGGGGTGTGGGGGCAGGGCACCCCTTCAGTACCATGAACAGGGTTGTGAGGGCCGGGCACCCCTTTAGTGACATGACCCGGGGTGTGAGGGCCGGGCACCCCTTCAGGACCATGACCCGGGGTGTGAGGACCGGGCACCCCTTCAGTGTCATGAACCGGGGTGTGACGGCCGGGCATCCCTTCAGTGCCATGAACAGGGGTGTGAGGGCCGGGCACCCCTTTAGTGACATGACCCGGGGTGTGAGGGCCGGGCACCCCTTCAGGACCATGACCCGGGGTGTGAGGACTGGGCACCCCTTCAGTGCCATGACCCGGGTTGTGAGGGGCGGGCTCCCCTTCAGTGCCATGACCCTGGGTGTGAGGGCCGGGCACCCTTTCAGTGCCATGAATAGGGGTGTGAAACCCTGGCACCCCTTCAGCACCATGACCGGGAGTGTGAGGGCCATCACCCCTTTAGTGCCATGACCTGGGGTGTGAGGCAGACCTACAGTGACATGACCGGGGCGTCGGGCCGGGCAACCCCTTCAGTGCCATGAGCCGGGGTGTGAGGCCGGGCACCCCTTAGTGCCATGAACAGGGGTGTGAGGCCGGGCACCTCTACAGAGCTATGAACCAGAGTGTGGGCCGGGCACCCTTCACATGACACGGGGTGTGAGGGCCGGGATCCCCTTCCAGAGCTATGACCTGGGTGTGAGGGCCGTGCACCCATACAGAGCTATAGACAGAGTGTGAGGCGGGCACCTTCAGTGACATGGACAGGGGGTGTAGGGTGCGGGCCCCTCCAGCCCATGACCTGGGGGGTGAGGGCCGGCCACTCGTTTACTCTGTGACCAGAGGGTGTGAGGGCCGGGCATACCTTCAGTGCCATGGCCAGGGGTGTGGCTGGGCACGCTTCAGTGCCACGACCAGGGTGTGAGGGCCGGGCACCCTTAGGTCCCATGACCGCGGGTGTGAGGCCGTGCACCTTCAGTGACATAACCCTGGGTGTGAGGGCCGGGCACCTTTCAGTGTCATGAATCGGGGTGTGATGGTCAGGGCTTTTGCCAGCTCCATGACCCGTGGTGTGAGGACTGGGAACCGCTTCCAGCCTGACCAGGGTGTGAGCCGGGCACCCCTGCAGTGACTTGACCCTGGGTGTGAGTGCCGGGCACCCCTTTGGTGTGACATGACCCGGGGTATGAGGGGCAGGCACCCCTCCAGCCACCGACCCGGGGTGAGGGCCTGTCACTCCTTCAGTGCCATGACCCGGGGTGTGAGGGCGGGGCACCCCTTCAGTACCAAGACCCTGGGTGTGAGGGCCAGGCACCCCTTCAGTGACATGACCCGGGATGAGGGCCGGGCACCGTTTCAGTGACCTGACCCGGGGTGTGAGTGCCGGGCACCCCTCCAGCACCATGACCCGGGGTTTGAGCGTCGGGCACCCCTTCAGTGTCATGAATCGGGGTGTGAGGGCCGGGCACCCTTTCAGTGCCATGAAACGAGGTGTGAGGGCCGGGCACCCCTTCACATGACCTGGGGTGTGAGGGTCGGGCACCCCTTCAGTGAAATGAATCTGGGTGTGAGGGTCGGGCACCCCTTCAGTGAAATGAATCTGGGTGTGAGGGCTGGGCACCCATTCAGCACCATGACCCAGGGTGTTAGGGCCGGGTTCCATTTCAGTGCCAAGAATCGGTGGGTGAGGGCGGGGCACCCCATCAGCACCATGACCCAGGGTGTGAGGGCCGGGAACCGCTTCAACCCCATGACCCGGAGTGTGAGGGCCGGGCACCCCTTCAGTGACATGACTCGGGGTGTGAGGGCCGGGCACCCCTCCAGCACCATGACCCGGAGTGTGATGGCCGGGAACCGCTTCAACCCCATGACCCGTGGTGTGAGGGCCGGGCACCCCTTTAGGTCCATGACCCGGGGTGTGTGGGCCGTGTACCCTTTAAGTGCCATGACCCCGGGTGTGAGGGCCGGCACCCCTTCAGTGTCATGAACAGGGATGTGAGGGCCGGGCACCCTTTCAGTGCCATGAATCGGGGTGTGAATGCCGGGCACCCCTTCAGCACCAAGACCCGGGGTGTGAGGGACAGGCACCCCTTCAGTGCCGTGACCCGGGGTGTGAGGGCCGGGCACCCCTTCAGTGACATGACCCGGGGTGTGAGGGCCGGGCACCCCTCCAGCACCATGACCCGGGGTGTGAGGGCCGGGAACCGTTTCAACCCCATGACCCGTGGTGTGAGGGCCGGGCACCCCTTTAGGTCAATGACCCGGGGTGTGAGGGCCATGCACCCTTTCAGTGCCATGACAGGGGTGTGAGGGCCGGGCACCCCTTCAGTGTCATGAAACGGGGTGTGAAGGCAGGGCACCCCTACAGTGCTGCGAACCGGGGTGTGAGGGCCGGGCACCCCTTCACATGACCCGGGGTGTGAGGGCCGTGCACCCCTTTAGGTCCATGACCCGGGGTGTGAGGGCCGTGAACCCCTTCAGTGACATGACCCGAGGTGTGAGGGCCGGGCACCCCTTCAGTGCCATGAATAGGGGTGTGCGGGCAGGGCACCCCTTCAGTGACATGACCCGGGGTGTGAGGGCCGGGCACCCCTTCAGTGTCATGAACCGGGGTGTGAGGACCGGGCACCCTTTCAGTGCCATGAATCGGGGTGTGAAGGCCGGGCACCCCTACAGTGCGGGGTGTAAGGGCCGGGCACACCTTCAGTGCCATGAAACGGGGTGTGAGGCCCACTCAGTGACATGACCCTGGACGTCAGGGCCGGGCAACCCTTCAGTGCCATGAGCCGGGATGTGAGGGATGGACACCTTTGTAGTGCCATAGGCAGGGGTGTGGGGCAGCTCCTACAGAGCTATGAACAGTGTGAGGCCAGGGCACCTTCACTGACACAGGGTGTGAGGCCGGGCACCTTTTCAGTGCCATGACCCGGGGTGTGAGGGCCGGGCACGCCTTCAGACTATGACCCTGGGTGTGAGGCCGGGCATTTTTCCGTGTGATGACCCTGGGGTGTGAGGGACAGGCACCGCTTCAGTGCCATGACCCGGGGTGTGTGAGGGCCGGGCACCTTCAGTGACATGACCCAGGGCGTCAGGGCCGGACACCCCATGTGCCAGCCGGGGGTGTGAGTGCCAGGCACCTTGCACCATTCAAGTGTTAGGGCCGGGCTCCCGATTTCAGTGCAGAATCGGGGTGTAGGGCCGGGCACCTCATCAGCACCATGACCCCGGGGTGTGGTGGCCAGGGAACCGCTTCAACCCCATGACCCGGGTGTTGAGTGCCGGCACCCTCAGGCACCATGACCCAGGGTGTAGGGGCGGGGCTCATTCAGTGAAGAACAGGGGTGTGAGGGCCGGGCACTTCTTCACATGACCCGGGGTGGAGGTCCAGGCACCCCATTAGCACCATGACCCGGTGTGAGGCAGGCACCCCAGTACCATGACCTTGGGTGTGAGGGCCAGGCAGCCTTTCAGTGAAATCACCGGGGGTGTGAGCTGGGCACCCCTTCATTGACATAACCCGGGATGAGGCCAGGCACCCCTTCAGCCCAGGGGTTTGAGGGCCGGACACCCTTTCAGTGACATGACCCTGGGTGTGAGGTTCGGGCACACCTCCAGCACCATGACCCGGATGTGAGGTTCAGGCACACCTTCAGTGCCATGAGGGTGTGAGGGCCGGGCCTTCAGCACCATGATCCAGGGTGTTTGGGCCGGGCTCGATTTCAGTGCCAAGAACCGGGGTGTGAGGGCCGGGCACCAACAGCATCATGAGGTGTGAGGTTTGGGCACACCTCCGCACCATGACCCAGGGTGTGAGGTTCGGGCACACCTTCAATGACATGACCGGGGTGTGAGGCCTGCCCCTTGGTGACATGCCCGGGGTCTGAGGGCGGGCACCCCTCAGACACCATGACCCAGGGTGTGTGGGCCAGGGCACCCCTTAGACACCATGACCCGGGGTTTTAAGGTCAGGGGACCTTTCCAGTGCCATGAATCGGGGTGTGAAAGCCGAGCATCCCTTCAGCACCATGACCCGGGGTGGGGCCAGGCACCCTGCAGTGCCATGACCCTGGGTGTGAGGGGGCACCTCCACCACCATGACCGGGGTGTGAGGGCCGGGACAGTTCACCCCATGACCCGTGGTGGGGCTGGGCACCTTTAGGTCCATGCTGCTGGGGTGTGAGGGCCGTGCACCCCTTCAGTGCCATGACCCGGGGTGTGAGGGCCAGGCACCCCTTCAGTGTCATGAATCGGGTGTGAGGGCCGTCTCATGAAACAGGGTGTGAGGTCCGGGCACCCCTTCAGTGCTACAAACTGGGGTGTGAGGGCCGGCACCTTCACATGACCCCGGGTGTGGCACCACTTCAGTGAAATGAATCCGGGTGTGAGGGCCGGGCTTCTCAGCACCATTACCCAGAGTGTTAGGGCAGGCTCGATTTCAGTGCCAGAATCGGGGTGTGGTCAGGAACATCAGCTCCATGACCCTGGGTGTGATGGCAGGGAACCACTTCCCCCATGACCCGGGGTGTGAGGCAGGCACCCCTCAGACACCATGACCCGGGTTTGGTCGGGGACCTTTCAGTGCCATGAATCGGGGTGTGAAAGCCGGGCATCCCTTCAGCACCATGACCCAGGGGTGTGAGGCCAGGCACCCCTGCATTGCATGACCCTGGGTGTGAGGGCCGGGCACCTTCCACTAATCCAGGTGTGAGGGTCAGCACCACTTCAGTGAAATGAATCCGGGTGTGAGGGCCACACCCCTTCCCATTACCCAGAGTGTTAGGGCCGGGCTCGATTTCAGTGCCAAGAATCGGGGGTGTGAGGTCGGGAACCCCATCAGCTCCATGACCCTGGGTGTGATGGCAGGGAACCACTTCAACCCCATGACCCGGGTGTGAGGGCAGGCACCTCAGGCACCATGACCCGAGGTGTGAGGGCCGGGCACCCCTTCAGTGCCAGAATCGGGGTGCCGGGCACCCTTCAGTGCCATGACCCGGGTGTGAGGGCCAGGCACCCCTTCAGTGACATGAACTGTGAGGCCGGGCACCCCTCCAGCACCATGACCCTGGGTGTAAGGGCCGAACTGCTTCCAACCCCATGATCCGGGGTGTGAGGCCGGCACCCTTTAGGTCCATGACCGGGTGTGAGGGCCGGCACCCTTAAGTGCCATGAACTGGGGTGAGGGCTGGGACCCTTTCAGTGCCATGAATCGGGGTGTGAGCCGGGCAACCCTTTAGCACCATGACCGGGGTGTGAGGGCCAGGCACCCATTCAGTGCCGTGACCCGGGTGTGAGATTGGGCACCCCTTCAGTGACATGACCCGGGGTGTGAGGCTGGGCTCTCCAGTACCATGACTCTGGGGTGAGGGCTGTGCACCTACAGTGCTGTGAACTGGGTTGTGAGGGCCGGTCACCCCTTCAGTGCCATGAATAGGGTGTGAGAGCCGGGCACCCTTCAGTGACATGACCCTGGGCGTCAGAGCCGGGCAACCCTTCAGTGCCATGAGCCGGGATGGGAGGGCTGGCACCCCTTTAGTGCCATGAAACGGGGTGTGAGGGCCGGGCACACCTACAGAGCTATGAACCAGAGTGTGAGGGCTGGCACCCTTCACTGACACGGGGTGTGAGGCCGGGCACCTTTCAGTGCCATGACCTGGGTGTATGAGGTCCGCACGCCTTCAGAGCTAAGGACCTGGGGGTGTGAGGGCCGGGCACCCTTCAATGATATGACCCGGGGGGGCCGGGCACTTGTTTAGCTCTATGACCACGGGTGAGGGCCTGGCATACCTTCAGTGCCATGACCCGGGTGTGAGGGCTGTCACCCTTCAGTGCTATGACCTGGGGTGAGCTGGTCCTTCAGTGCCACGACCTGGGGGTGAGGGAGGGGCACTTGTTTAGCCTCTATGACCAGGGGTGTGACGGCCGGGCACCGCTTCAGTGCCATGACCCGGGTGTGAAGGCCGGGCACCCCTTCAGTGACAAGACCCAGTGCGTCAGCGGACACCCATTCAGTGCCATGAGCCGGGGTGTGAGTGCCAGGCACGCCTTCAGCACCATTACCCAGAGTGTTAGCTGCCTGATTTCAGTGCGAAGAATCGGGGTGAGGCCGGGCACCCATCACACCATGACCCGGGTGTGTGAAAGCCGGAACCCCTTCAGCACCATGACCCGGGTTGAGGGCCAGGCACCCTTCAGTTATGACTGGGGTGTGAGTGCCAGGCACCCATACAGAGCTTTGAGAAAGGGTGTGGTCCGGCACCCCTTCACTTGACCTGGGTGTCAGGGCCGGGCACCCTCCAGCACCATGACCCGGGGTGAGCGCCTGGCACCCCATAAGTGACATGAGCCGTGGCGGGGCAGGGCACCCCTACAGTGTTATGGAACTGTGAGGGCTGCACCACATGACCCAAGGGCCAGGCACCCCATTAGCACCATAACCTGGGGTGAGGGCGGGGCACCCCTTCAGTACCATGACCCTGTGTGGAAGGCCAGGCACCCCTTCAGTGAAATCACCGGGTGTGGGAGAGCTTGGCACCCCTTCATTGACATAACCCGGGATGAGCCGCACCCTTTCAGTGACATGATCCGGGGTGGAGGGCCGGCACCTCCAGCACCATGACCCGGGGTGTGGGGGCCGAACCCCTTCAGTGCCATGACCTGGGGGTGTGGAGGGCCGGGCACCCTTCAATGACATTACCCGGTTGAGGGCCGACACCCTTCAGTGACATGACCCGTGTGGTGGGCACACTCCAGCACCATGACTGGTGTGTGAGGTTCAACACCTTCAGTGCCATGACCTGGGGTGTGGAGGGCTGGCACCCTTCAGCACTATGATCCAGGGTGTTAGCGGGCCTGGATTTCAGTGCAAGAACCGGGTGAGGGCCGGGCACCTAACAGCACCATAACCCGGGGTGTGAGGTCTGGGCACACCTCCAGCACCATGACCCGGGTGTGAGGTTCGGGCACACCTTCAATGACATGACCCGGGTGTGAGGGCTGGCACCCCTTTAGTGACATGACCCGGGGTGTGAGGGCTGGCACCCTCAGACACCATGACCTGGGGTTTGAGGGTCGGGACCTTTCAGTGCCATGAATCGGGTGTGAAAGCCGAGCATCCCTTCAGCACCATGACCCGGGGTGAAAGCCAGGCACCCCTGAGTACCATGACCCTGGGTGTAGGACGGCACCTCCACCACCATGACCAGGGTGTGAGGGCTGAACCGGTTCAAGCCCATGACCTGTGGTGTGAGGGCCGGTAACCCTTCAGTGACATGTCCCGGGGTGTGAGGGCCGGGCACCCCTTCAGTGTCATGAATCGGGGTGATGGGCCCGCACCCCTTCAGCGCCATGAACCGGGGTGTGAGGCCGGCACTTCTGCACACCATGAGCCCGGGGTGGCGGGGGCGGGAACCGTTTTAACTCCCATGATCCGGTGGTGAGGGCCGGCACCCTTTAGGTCCATGTCCCGGGGTGAGGGCCGCACCTTTAGTGCGACTTGGGTTTGAGGGCCGGGAACCGTTTCAACCCCATGACCCGTGGTGTGAGGGCTGGGCACCCCTTTAGGTCCATGACCTGGGGTGTGAGGGCCTGCACCCCTTCAGTGCCATGACCCGGGGTGTGAGGGCCGGGCACCCCTTCAGTGTCATGAATCGGGGTGTGAGGGCCCGGCACCCTTTCAGTGCCATGAAACTGGGTGTGAGGTCCGGGCACCTCTACAGTGCTGCGAACTGGGGTGTGAGGGCCGGGCACCCCTTCACAGGACCCCGGGTGTGAGGGTCCGGCACCACTTCAGTGAAATGAATCCGGGTGTGAGGGCCGGGCATCCCTTCAGCACCATTACCCAGAGTGTTAGGGCCGGGCTCGATTTTAGTGCCAAGAATCTGGGTGTGAGGGTCGGAAACCCAATCAGCACCATGACCCTGGGTGTGATGGCAGGGAACCACTTCAACCCCATGACCCGGGGTGTGAGGGCCGGGCACCCCTCAGGCACCATGACCCGAGGTGTGAGGGCCGGGCACCCCTTCAGTGCCAGGAATCGGGGTGTGAAAGCCGGGCACCCCTTCAGTGCCATAACCCTTGGTGTTTGGGCCGGGCACCCCTTCAGTGACATGAACCGGGGTGTGAGGGCCGGGCACCCCTCTAGCACCATGACCCGGGGTGTAAGAGCCGGGAACCGCTTTAACCCCATGATCCGTGGTATGAGGGCCGGGCACCTTTTTAGGTCCATGACCCGGGGTGTGAGGGCCGTGCACCCTTTAAGTGCCATGACCCGGGGTGTGAGGGCCGGGAACCGTTTCAACCCCATGACCCGTGGTGTGAGGGCTGGGTACCCCTTTAGGTCCATGACCTGGGGTGTGAGGGCCGTGCACCCCTTAAGTGCCATGACCCGGGGTGTGAGGGCCGGGCACCCCTTCAGTGTCATGAATCGGGGTGTGAGGGCCCGGCACCCTTTCAGTGCCATGAAACGGGGTGTGAGGTCCAGGCACCCCTACAGTGCTGCGAACTGGGGTGTGAGGGCCGGGCACTCCTTCACATGACCCGGGGTGTGAGGGTCCGGCACCATTTCAGTGAAATGAATCGGGGTGTGAGGGCTGGGCACCCCTTCAGCACCATTACCCAGAGTGTTATGGCCGGGCTCGATTTCAGTGCCAAGAATCGGGGTGTGAGGGCCGGGCACCCCATCAGCACCATGACCGGGGGTGGGATGGCCGGGAACCCCTTCAGTGCCATGAATCGGGGTGTGAAAGCCGGGAACCCCTTCAGCACCATGACCCGGGGTGTGAGTGCCAGGCACCCCTTCAGTGCCATGACCCGGTGGGGCGGGCCGGGAAACCGCTAACCCCATGATCCGTGGTGTGAGGGCTGGGCACCCTTTAGGTCCATGACCTGGGGTGTAGGTCCGGCACCCTTTTGGCGTGACCCGGGGTGTGAGGGCTGGAACCGTTTCAACCCCATGACCCGTAGGTGTGAGTGGCTGGGCACCCTTAGGTGCATGACCTGGGGTGGAGGGTCTGCACCCTCTTGCCATGACCTGGGTGGAGGGCCGGGCACCCTTCAGTGTCATGAATCGGGGGTGAGGGCCCGGCACCCTTTCAGCGCCATGAAACGGGGTGTGAGGTCCGCACCCTACAGTGCTGCGAACTGGGTGAGGGCCGGGCACCCTTCTACACATGACCCGGGGTGTGAGGGTCCGGCACCACTAGTGAAATGAATCGGGGTGTGAGCCGGCACCCCTTCAGCACCATTACCCAGAGTGTTATGGGCTGGCCTGATTTCAGTGCCAAGAATCGGGGTGTGAGGGTTGGACCATCAGCACCATGACCCGGGGTGTGAGGGCCAGGCACCCCTTAGTGCCATGACTCGGGGTGTGTGAGTGCTGGGCACCCTACAGTGCTTTGGGAAGGGTGTGGTCCTGGGGCACCCCTTCACTTGAACCTGGGGTGTTTAGGGCCGGGCACCCTCCAGCACCATGACCCGGGGTGTGAGCGCCGGGCACCCCATAAGTGACATGAGCCGGTGGGGGTAGGCACCCCTACAGTGTTATGAACTGGGGTGTGAGGGCTGGGCACCTTCACATGACCTGGGGTGTAAGGGCCAGGCACTCCATTAGCACCTATGACCTGGGTGTGAGGGCGGGCACCCTTCAGTACCATGACCCGGGTGTGAGGGCCAGGCACCCTTCAGAAATCACTGGGGGTGTGAGAGCTGGGCACCCCTTCATTGACATACCTGATGAGGGCTGGCACCTCTTTCAGTGACATGACCTGGGTGTGAGGGCCAGGCACCAGCAATACGTAACTGAACGAAGCATACCGG
>NW_024722827.1:0-4873 GCF_018991925.1 Homarus americanus | reverse complement strand
TTATCCAGTAAACCGAACCTACAAAACTATACAGGTGTTTGTGTTCTCTCCTTTATATAGAACTTATTACCCAGAACATCTAACATGGCGCAGTGCGTAGTTTTACTGGATTATTACGAGTGATTAGTGCAAGTTTGTGGAAAGCCGGCTGATGGATCCCCGCCTTGGGTCAACCCCGCGTCATCCCTCGAAGAATTTCGCAACTTTGAGCAGTGTCAGTGACAGTGATTTTCTGTGAAGTGTTTAGTGCATTGTGTGTTTCGTGCCATTCATGTGTGACCTTGTTCGAACGGATTTCCAAGGTATACGGCATGTTCTGGGCATTTGTAGGGTGTAGAGCTCAGCGCACCCTCCTCTGACCGTTTACAGAGAGCGACTGAGCTACTCCTATCTCCACCCCCCTCCCTCACAGCGCCGCCTCCACCCCCCCTCACAGCTGGGGCGAGACGCTCTGCCTGCCTGGGACACACACACACACATACATGTACTAACACTTGCTGACCGCGCGGCTTCATTATATATATTTTATATATATAACCTACTTATCTGTGTATTGAATTAAATTTTTTTGTCTGAAATCTTGTTGATACGACGGGCTGACCAGTCAACACTGATTTAAGACACAGTACACAGATAAAGTAGTTATGTCTCATGCCTTACGTAGCCGTGGACCCAGCGCCTGGATGAGTCAAGCAGATGATAGTCCCCCAGAGATGGATGACCAGGCCGGCCCAGCTCCCACAACATCGCGCAGCCCTTCACCTCAACATTCAGCGTTATCTCCAGAGATAATTGCCTTAATGAAGTTTATGAGAGATGAGAGACGCGAGGATGAAGCTCACAGACGTTTGGCGGATGAGCACAGAAGGCAAGCAGAGGCAGAACGAGACCACCAACGGAGAATGGAAGACAGTGTACGGTTTGAAGCCTTGATATCTCGCCTCACTGTTAACCAAGCCCCTGGCTCTAACACTGCCTCGGTACTGAATGGTTCAGATACCTCATCCATGCTTCCTTCACGCCCCCCAGCCCCACCTAAAGCAGCAGCTCAAACACCGCCCATCTTGGAGCCTGATGTAAATTTCCAGACTTTTCGCGAATGGCGGAGGCGGTGGGCTGATTATGCTACAATGGTGGATCTCCAGAGTTTGTCACAGCCTAAACAACTCATCCAGCTGCGTATGTGCCTGTCCTTGGAAGTTCAGCGTGTCTTAGAACATACGTTGCAGGTACCCCCAACCTCTTCGCTGTCCGTAGAGGAGGTACTGGACGTTCTACAACGGCACATCAAAGGACAGCAGAATGGCTCTGCGCGGAGGGGAATTGTTTAGCTGCCAGACGAGATTGGAGGGGTGATCTTTTTGACGCTTTTATGTACGTCTTAAAGAGGAGCCTCGGAAGGCCGAATCCCGCAATTTGGCCAACCCACTGCCGTTGAGGACGGTTGAGAAGCGGGTAGTCCTGAGTAGATTCAGGACACAGAGACTTTAAAGCCAACACCCTCAAACTCTTCCTCTTCTCTTCAGGATGTGCTGCGATATGTCGCTCCTATGAGGCTGCCAGGTGTGCCACCTCTGCCATCCGAGCTCCCCCTACAACTGTACGCGCTGTTTCCCGGTACAAGAAGGACAAGAAGTCTGCTCCTACGCCTTCGCCCACCACGTCCACGCCCGGTTCATTTTGCAACAACTGTGGTAAGCAGCACGGAACACAGGTATGTCCAGCTGCTCAGTCTACCTGCAACAGTTGTGACCGTAAGGGCCACTGGTCGCTCACAGTGCGGTGCCCAGCTAAGTACGTACAGTGCAATGTGTGCGGTCGTCTGGGCCACTATGACAAGTGTTGCCCTACCCACGAACCCAAGGGACAGCGTCGGCGGAAGGTTCGGCGCCCTTCTACCAGTGAGGGCCGCCCACACTCGCCAAATCAGAGGCACGACGACCCTGGACAAAGCCCGACCCATTTTAGGAGGGTGTACTCCTCGCATCCCAGGACCAAAGTCCCCCAGTACATCAGCGTCATCGTGACCTACGGCGGCGTGTCATCCCGTCTTCAGATGTTGCCCGACACCGGCGCTGATGCTACAGTCATCGGTCCCCAGCATTTGCGATGCTTGGGGCTCTCTCCAGGCGATCTAGGACCGCCTCCCGAGGACCTCCGCTTTATGGCAGATGGTTCACAGATGGCCCCAGCCCTGGGTTCACTTTATGCACATGTCACCTTTGGCAGCTGGGTCGTGTCAGGCCTGGATCCGGCGGTGCATAATGGTGTCCCGACTCCTGCCTGTCCTACCACAGACATTTACAATCAGGGAGTTTATTTTATGCATCTCCCAGGACTTCAACACCGATTCTCGGGGTAATTCGCCAACAGAGTTGCGCAGAAGGGGTAACAGCTTCCACCTGCTGCCGCCCTACCCCTACCTCTGGCCAGTGACACCTCTCCTTCGGTAGTTGTCCCTGCTGCATCACGTCCCCACGCCCTGGCTCGCCTTCACGACAGTCACCGTGGAGCTGAGGCCACCAAACGACGTGCACGACAGACTGTGTTCCGGCCTGGCATCGACCCCGACATCTCTAATGCTGCCCAGGTGTGTAAGCCCCGCCACATATTACAACCCAGCCAGCAGCAGGTACCCTTCATGAGTGACGACAACCCCACCCGCCCCTTTGAGTCTGTGTCGGCCGACTTTTTCTGTGTGTCAGGAAAGTCCTTCCTGGTTATCGTCGACCGTCTCTCTGGTTGGCCGGTTGTCATCAAGGGCGGTAATGACACGACGTCTGCCGCCACCATCAGCAAGTTCCGCCACTACTTCCGTGACGTGGGCGTTCCTGTACGCCTGCGAACCGACGGAGGGCCTCAGTTCACAAGCCGGGACTTTACTGTGTTCCTCGACCGATGGGGAGTCCGGCATGTGTTGTCATCGCCCCATTACCCGCAGTCCAACGGCCACGCTGAGGCTGCTGTCAAATCCTTGAAGCACCTCATCCTTAAGGTGGCCCCTGGGAACACATTGATCATGGTGGCCTCTAATCGGGTCTCTTTGAACCCGCAACACACCTAACTACACCGGACGCCCCTGCCCAGGTTTTGTATGGACGCCCCTGTTTGTGTCCCTGCTCACCCTCAATCCTTCTCCAAGGAGTGGCAGGCCAAGACAGAGGATTGTGATCGCCGAGCCGCCGAACGCGTTCAGGACGTCGTCGCCCGCTACAACGACCACACCCGTTCTCTCCCCAGGTTGAGTGTCGGCACCCAGGTCCGTGTTCAGGACCCGACCTCCCTACGTTGGGACAAAGTAGGCGTAGTCATGGGCCTCGGTAGGTCACGGGACTACCAGGTGCGGTTACCCAGTGGTCGTGTGTGGTGGAGGAAACCGCCGTTTTTCCGCCCCGTGCTCTCTTGCTGGCCCCGCCACCAGTGTTGAGTCCCATACCCTTCCCAGTGATGGTAGCCTCGACGCTCAGAACCATTAGTGCGTCCGCTCAAGACTTTAAGGAGCGTATAGGGGAGAGTAAAATGTATATTATGTATGCTGGATTATGTATTATGTATGTATATTATGTATGTGCTCCATTTATATTTATTCAGTTTTACAGTAAAGTGGGTAATGTTATTACCATATCCCACACGCTTAATTATCAGAATGGCGACGTATGGAAGCTGCTAATGTATCACTTGCCATACGTCGTCTATGGTAGTTGACCAGGACCTTAGCTAGGGAGCAGTGTTATCCACCTCTGTGTACATACTCTTATCCAGTAAACCGAACCTATAAAACTATACAGGTGTTTGTGTTCTCTCCTGTATATAGAACTTATTACCCAGAATACCTAACAATACATAGAATCTAGTCTCATTAGACATACCGAAGCATTCAACATGAATTTGAGTAATGGCATGTACAAACTGGACAATTTTGTAATTAAGAAGATTTGTAACCAGGTGAGAAGGTTGGGTCACCTTACCCTCTGACCTGACTACCGACCGTTGCCGTCCTATTTAAAGATTAGTAGGGTCATTACCTAATACCTGACCATTGTTGACCTGGTCTCACCCTCCTCTGTATATATACACCTTGTTTTGTACTCCTCTTTAGTCTGTACTCACCCCTAAAGATGTGAATTACACGAAAGCGCTTGGGAACTTCGTGTTTTCTTCTTTCCTTGTGGGAAGAGACAGTATATATATATATATATATATATATATATATATATATATATATATATATATATATATTAATGCTGAAACACGAAGTTCCCAAGCGCTTTCGTGTAAGTCACATCATCAGGGGTGAGTACAGACTAAGGAGAAATACTTGAGAAGGCTAATATATACAGTACAGGAGAGCATATACCTGGATCACGCGCACCCACAGTGATTTACTTGCATATATATATATATATATATATATATATATATATATATATATATATATATATATATATATATATATATATATATATATATATATAAAATCAACAACCTCACCAGCCAGGACTCGAACCCTCGACCTAATGCATGGGACCAGGGAACGTTGCCGACCATACCACAAGAGCATTAAAAGCAGTTCTAGATTATGTGATATTTCACACAAAGGCTGTTCATCGAGCTGATGGCGCCGTGAACCTCTCATTGGGAACTGCCCGTGCTGCTTATATGGATGTCAGTAGCATTTTACCGAATCCAGCTGGTATGAAACACGAGGTACCATGTATACTTCAATTTTAGTCCATATAACACGCGTACTTTGAACATATAATCAACGACCTCACCAGCCAAGACTTGAGTCCTGGCTGGTGAGGTCGTTGATTATATGTTCAAAGTCCGCGTGTTATATGGACTAAAAATGAAATATATTTATATATATATA
>NW_024722826.1:0-1041 GCF_018991925.1 Homarus americanus | reverse complement strand
CTATTTTCGGGAAGTAGATATTTCATTCTTTATGATACAAATTTCCGCTTTCTATGATAATCTGTTTTCGGCAAATTTGGTTATCTAACAACTTTCCCGGAAAGTAGGCGGTATTTCCCATTTTTTATGATACAAATTTCCCTTTTCTATGATAATCTATTTTCTTTGTTTTTTTGTGTTTTTTCGGGAAAGTAGATATTTCCCATTTTTATGATACAAATTTCCCGTTTTCTGTATTAATCTATTTTCGGGAAAGTTGGTTATCTAACTCAACTTTCGTGGAAAGTAGATATTTCCCATTCTTTATGATACAAATTTCCCGCTTTCTATGATAATCTATTTTCGGAATTTGGTTTATCTAACCAACTTTCGGAAAGTAGATATTTCCCATTTTTTGATACAAATTTCCGTTTTCTATGATAATCTATTTTCGGGAAGTAGATATTTCCCATTTTTTATGATACAAATTTCCGTTTTCTATGATAATCTATTTTCGGGAAAGTTGGTTATCTAACCAACTTTCGCGGAAAGTAGATATTTCCATTCTTTATGATACAAATTTCCCTTTCTATGATAATCTATTTTCGAGAATTTGGTTATCTTAACTTTCGGAAAGTAGATATTTCCCATTTTTTGATACAAATTTCCGTTTTCTATGATAATCTATTTTCGGGAAAGTAGATATTTCCCATTTTTATGATACAAATTTCCGTTTTCTATGATAATCTATTTTCGGAAAGTTGTTATCTATACTTCAGAAAGTAGATATTTCCCATTTTTATGATACAAATTTCCCTTTCTATGATAATCTATTTTCGGAGAAGTTGGTTATCTATTAACTTTCGGAAAGTAGATATTTCCCTTTTTTTATGATACAAATTTTCCGTTTTCTATGATAATCTATTTTCGGAAAGTAGATATTTCATTTTTATGATACAAATTTCCGTTTTCTATGATAATCTATTTTCAGAAAGTTGGTTATCTCAACTTTCGCGAAAGTAGATATTTCCATTCTTTATGATACAAATTTCCCGCTTTCTG
>NW_024722825.1:0-13655 GCF_018991925.1 Homarus americanus | reverse complement strand
ATCCTGGGAAGACACTTAAGAAGGATCCTGGGGAAGACACGAAGGAAGGATCTAGGAAGATGGAAGAAGGATCCTGGGGAAGACACGGAAGAAGGATCTCGGGGAAGACACGGCTGAAGGATCTTGGGGAGGACACGGCTGAAGGATCCTGGGGAAGACACGGAAGAAAGATCCTGGGGAAGACACGGAAGAAGGGTCCTGGGGAAGACATGGAAGAAAGATACTGGAAAAGACACGGAAGAAGGATCCTGGGGAACACACGGAAGAAGGATCCTGGGGAACACACAGAAGAAGGATCCTTGGGGAACACACGGAAAAGGATGCCATTAAGGAAGTGTTCAAATAAACCTGAAAAACAGTCTAGTACACACCATAACTAAGTCTAATTAAGTCAGAGAGACATTCCTGAAGTAGCCATAACGTGATCAAAACTCCGGCTCAGTTATTCTATATATCACAAGTACTTCCAGCAACAGTGGCTTCCTTGTCTGGCTGCCCGGGGGTGTTACGTTATTTACCAAGCTCGTTTACCTAAGATGGTGAAACCTAGAGGAAATTATACCATTTATCGCAGACGAAGATAAAAGGAATATGCTATGATATATTAGTGTGTGTATCAAATATTTCTGCCTTTATTCACAAAATGAACCAATATGATATATAAAAGAATTACTGTTCTGATATATGTTGCAATGTAATTAGTTAAATCTGTGAGTTATCTAATTATTAATTTTTTTAACTTTATTTTGTATGAAATTATTATTATTATTATTATTATTATTATTATTATTATTATTATTATTATTATTATTATTATTATTATTATTATTATTATTATTATTATTATTATTATTATTATTATTATTATTATTATTATTATTATTATTATTATTATTATTATCATTATCATTATCATTATCATTATCATTATTATCATTATCATTATCATTATCATTATCATTATTATTATTATCGTTATTATATTTTCGCCACCAGGCCCTGATGTGGGTCAGTAACCTGTGCTTCAGTGGGCTAACCTCTGTCAAAAAAAAAGGCTAACGTTATACGTACTGCAACATGTGTTGTTGCAGTACATAGAGAGTGATGTATAGATTAGGTCTTGTGTACATTGTGATGTGCAAGTGTTTATGATGAGAATATTCATGCAAATGTTAGGTATGGAAAAGACTTAACATGTGTATGTGTGCGTGTGTGTGTTTTTGGGGGTGTATAATCACAGTTCCAGCGTATAGATGTTTCCATCCTATCAGATAACATAAAACCACAATGGAGTAAGAATTGCCTTTGTAGCTGTGTTGTTTATTCATACGGCTCATTAGCCTGAATGTTTCCGTGTTAATTCTACATTCAGGTGTTCAACATGTAAATAATTGTCATAGAGCCGTGCTGTATGCCAATTACATTTTAATTCACCTGGCGGAAATACTGTTTCCTTTCTAAACAATGTTTTCCTGTAATACTTGTTAGTTTACAGTTCAGTATTTCTAGCTGATATATTTCATTCTCAATTAATGATTTCAATTATGAAAGACAAGGCTGGATACAGGTAAATAAAATACAAACCTACTAAATATGTTTCACGACAAACCGTAACTTGAGATAGAGAAAATGTTGGTGTGGGTCCCGTAAAACAGATAAAACAGATACATTACGCAACTGAATGTTTTACCAAGACTCACAGAAGCCTCGTGCAGGTTCACCGACTCTTGGGAAGAAGTTATCACCACCGTTTTGTCTATAATGATTATCTAAATTTGGTTGGCGTGAAAGTGGCATAAATATTTAAATGTTCTTACTCATATAAACAGGTATTGGTGTATGATGGTAGGGAGAAGTGCCTCACCTCCTTCACTAAGCGTTCTGTTGTGGCTCTCGTTTTATGACAACATTCTCATACAAAAAATGAATATTAATATAAATACAGAAACAATTCAGTGTCACCAGGTAGGTCACCTGCCAGTGGTATTTGTTGTGTACAGTGTATCCCAGACAGGAGGTCCAGCACGAGGTACTATTAACAAACACCAGACCAACCTTTCCGTAAATATGTTGCCAGGACATTGTGTGTGGACAAGTGATCTGTCCTGGTAATATATCTGATGTAATTCACATTACTATGTTATAATATTTTAAAGTAGGAATAATTTACATTATTATTACAGTTCATTGATGAACACAACAACTTATATTATACATTTATTTCACCTATATGTGTTGGTGACTGGATGTTATTGTTTGTGTCCCTGTACAGTATATGTTTGTGGTCAATTATGTCTTATGTGTTTAAGTGTGAACCTCAGTTTGTTGTTGAACAATTTATAAATTTGTGAACATAATTCTGAAGGTTCTTGACATGTGTGTACGTGTGTGTCGTCTTCACAAGACAATTACTATACAATATTTCTTAATAAAGTTGATACAATTCTGAGAGAGTAATTTACTTCCTCATTTACCGACTTATTAAATTACTGTATGGTTATAATGGAATCATTTTATTGATAAAGTAAATAATTCTTCATTGCTCTGCTTATTGTATTAGTATAAGAATAAATAAGTGACAAAGATATACAAGAGGAGTGAATTATTCATTATAAAATAGCTTTTATACATTAACCAATACTGTATATTAAGAGAAGTGAAGTGGCTTATAAACCGTCTACCTATCTATCTATCTACGCGTACAGTGCAGTATGATACGGAATCCATTATTTATAAACAAAAATGTATTTGTCTGTGTTGAGACCATAAGTCAAAAATTCAGGACAAAACACAATAATCACAAACTACAGCGATGAGAGGCAACTAATGAATTACCCTTTGGTGTCTGATCCAACACAGTAACGTCGCCGCCCAAGTGACAGGTGTTGCAGCAAACGAAAATCCTCACACTCCTCTCAACACTGTCAATAGATACTCTTGTCGGTGGTTATTGGAAAAGACTTAATGTGAGCTCCATGTGTCGCCCCACCAGAAGCTGAGTATGTGTCAACAGTTGTTCCAGAAGCTGAGTATGTGTCAACAGTTGTACCAGAAGCTGAGTATGTGTCAACAGTTGTACCAAAAGCTGGAGTATGCGGTTGTACCAGAAGCTGAGTAAGTGTCAACAGATATACTAGACTACCAATTTCATCAAAGTCTGGGCCAAAATCTCAGTTGCACCAATAGACATACAAGAAGCTGTATAAAAGTCCACTTTGTTCCATCAGATGTATACGAAGTCCAGTTTGTTCCATTAAATAACACCTCCATTACTTACAGCCATTTTGTGCCCCTCACTGGCCGTATAATCCACATTAAATGAACACTTCACTGTATTTTTTTTTCGATTTGTTTAGTAAATGTTGGAGAGGATGATTAACTATAACGAACAGCGTGTGTGTGTGTTTATTTACATCTGCCATGAAATAAATATATATCACCGATCAGAATAAATGTCAACAATACATTACTGTTTTAGTGAGTGATGTCTCTCTCTCTCTCTCTCTCTCTCTTGATGAAATAACGCCTACATATATATCTAATAGTATACAGTGTGTGTGGGGGGGTGAGAGGCGTTTTACGCATTGTTGTACGTTGATGAATGTTGTAAATAAAGCAGATAAAAGTTAATATTTTTAAGTGTAGTGGACCAGTACACTCGTCTTGAAAGATCGTAGTTGTCTTTAGTTTCGATCTTCTGGTAGTGTGAAATTATAGGTTTGGATCGTTTTATTTTTGTTATGGAATTTCTCTCTGTCTATCCTTTAGTAGTTAGAGACCAGAAGACACATTAGTTGTATCTGTCTAGGCTACTCCTTGACACCGGATCATACCCATCTCTGACCAAGGGTGTGGTCGTGTTGGCGTTAGCTGCTCTAAATCTCCAAGGAACTTACGTCTATGTGACCTTCAGGCTGGCCTTCCTCTTACACTATAATGTGGCAGCTCTTGTGCAAATATTGGCAGGAATATTATTATTTATATCCTTGAAAAAAAAAACACCTTATATTTACCACAAGTATAACCACAAGTAAGAGAGAGAGTGTGCTGGCGTGCGTGCTTGCCTGCTTGCTTAGTCAGTCATATACCTTATAAATATAATACAGTGTATATCAGTAAGCAGGAGGCGCTGTAGCCATAGTAAGGTGGTGAGCATCTGGGCCTTGTTAGTCCCCTGATCTACCTTGTAAGAGGCATCCTTCTTTTAAAACTTTAGTTCCTGTTTATACATAACCCGTGTAACTCCCGGCGTAATGTGATCGTTTGTCGGGTTTAGCTAAAAGGATATTTATTTCGAATTAGTATTTTTTGCTTGCACCGTGTATAAATTTCCATGTGATTACTTCCTAAACTGACAAACCATGATGACCTTGTTCTTTACTATACCGGTACGTAATAATGACACTAATATATTAAATATGAAAGAGAAGGAAGGTGAGGAGGAGGGATAGAAGCTAGGAATAATGTAGGAAGGGAGAACAGATGATAAAGGAAAATGGAAGAAAACGGAAGGAAAAGGGTGAGGATGAATCGAGAAATCGGAAAACGAGGGAATGAAAAAGGAGACGGGGGATGAAGAGGAAATACTGAAGAAAGAAAATGGAAAGAAAATGGAAAGGAATAAGTCGAGTGGACAAACAAAAACAAGTGGGAACTACACACAAAACTGGGAAAGAAATTGCAAAAACTTAAGGAAAAAAATGAAGAAAAGGGTGTATCTCGGTGTTGTCATATTTATGGTAATCTTATACAAATTCACATAGTATTAATAATTAAAAATGTATATTCTGTTAAGTACAATACAACATTAATGATAACTATCTCGTGGGTTTTCACATTATCAAGATTATAACTTGTGTTATTAAGATTTATCCTTAATAAATAGTTCAATCAAAGTTGTTACCGAAAGTTTCATATGAATGTAAGGGAATTTATTTTACCCCCAAAATTACACACATTTTTTGTTATGCTGTGCCAGTCAAGAATACATTTACTTCCTTTTTGGAGAATATTATGGTAAGTCTCGTCTGGTCTATTTTTAGCATATAACATTATTTAAATATTACGCTGCACGGTCAAGGTCTTACAAAAAGAGGGAGGGTAAACTAAGCTGTGTACAGACAACATTATAAAGTTTTTGCTGTCTGACACATAATGCTCTGTAATTCTGGACTGAAATCTGTAAGAATTCTAATATTAGGTAAAATATGAAGAAAACATGAAGAATTTTTATGACACCGGAATTATTATCATGTAGTAAAATTAATGTTTTCTGTAATCTCTTCGTGTCTATCCCATTATTGCCTGTATTACTCACTCTTTATGTTACCTTTGCCCTTTATTTAGTTTTCATTATTCTTTGACCATTTAAAACAATAATAACCCTCACTCTCAGTGTGTGTGTGAGGCAGACCTCCAGCTGTACTGTAATGTGTGGCGTCAAACTCAGGAACAAAGTAAACTACCTTGTTGTTACCCCAAAGTTATAACTTGTGACACCGGCGTATGACACACTGGTGTATGAGACAGACAAATGGATGTAAAAGGGATATACTTGTTTGTGTCATGTCTGAATTTTAGTCTTTTTACACGGTTCTGTGTTTACTATGATGGCACTGAATATAAACTTAGCATATGGTAGTGTACAGTACAGGCACTCGTATGTATACATCTCTGTTATATTAAGTAATTCATAGGTCAATATTTTCCTATAGTCATCTCTGCTGAGTGTAGCCTGGTTTAATTAATCTCTCAAATATATCTCGTTATTCATTTCCAATATAACTCAGGTGTTGCCGTAGATATAAGAAATAAATTATCTACTATATGATCCAATTTCTCCTATGTTAATTTTACGGTGATTGGTGATTTTACTTTTAACATATTATATTATGTCCGATTTACATATCTCACTTTTATCAGATACAAATTATATAGGCAGTAAGTACCCTTAGAGACGGGCGCAATATATGCATCCACAGCCATATAAAAAAACAACAACATTCTAATATAAACATCTCCAGGTGTTAATGTTCTTTAAACATCTAAATAAGTGACATTTCGTGTGTTTACTTACAATTAAATAACTCAATGTTTTACCTTATTAATTTATACCTGATGTTATTCGCTCTATACCGGTACTGATTCTACCATACATCAATGCTAAATTTATTTCAGTTTATTTTATATTTTTCTGGAATAAATAATTTCTAATTTTTAATTGAGGAAGAGGTTGTGAGTATTACCTCCACGTCTTGGCCACCACATACCTCCTCCTCCACGTCTTGGCCACCACACACCTCCCTCCTCCACGTCTTGGCCACCACATACCTCCCTCCTCCACGTCTTGGCCACCACTCACCTCCCCCCTCCACGTCTTGGCCACCACCACCTCCCTCCTCCACGTCTTGGCCACCACACACCTCCCTCCTCTCCATGCCCTTTGGCCACCACACACCTCCTCCTCCACGTCTTGGCCACTAAGACACCCTCCCTCCTCCACGTTTTGGCCACCACACACCTCCCCCTCCTCCACGTCTTGGCCACTACACACTTCCCTCCTCCATCAGCTTGGCCACCACACACCCTCCCTCCTCCACGTCTTGGCCAATTACTATCACCTCCCTCCTCCACGTCTTGGCCACCACATACCTCCCTCCTCCACGTCTTGGCCACCACTCACCTCCCTCATCCACGTCTTGGCCACCACACACCTCCCTCCTCCACGTCTTGGCCACCACACACCTCCCTCCTCCACGTCTTGGCCACCACACACCTCCCTCCTCCACGTCTTGGCCACCACTCACCCCCCTCCCTCCACGTCTTGACCACCACACACCTCCCTCCTCCACGTCTTGGCCACCACACACCCCTCTCCTCCACGCCTGGCCACCACACACCCTCCCTCCACGTCTTGGCCACCAATCACCTCCCCCTCCTCCACGTCTTGGCCACCACACACCTCCCCCTCCCTCCACGTCTTGGCCACCACACACCTCCCTCCTCCACGTCTTGGCCACCACACACCTCCCTCTTCCACGTCTTGGCCACCACTCACCTCCCTCCTCCACGTCTTGGCCACCACTCACCTCCCTCCTCCACGTCTTGGCCACCACACACCTCCCTCCTCCACTTCTTGGCCACCACACACCTCCCTCCTTCACGTCTTGGCCACCACACACCTCCCTCCTCCACTTCTTGGCCACCACACACCTCCCTCCTTCACGTCTTGGCCACCACACACCTCCCTCCTTCACGTCTTGGCCACCACACACCTCCCCCCTCCACGTCTTGGCCACCACTCACCTCCCTCCTCCACGTCTGGCCACCACACACCTCCCTCCTCCACGTTCCACACCACACACCTCCCTCCTCCACACGTCTTGGCCACTCACACACTTCCTCTCCACGTCTTGGCCACCAATCACCTCCCTCCTCCACACGTCTTTGACCACCACACACCTCCCTCCTCCACGTCTTGGCCACCACTCACCCTCCTCCACGTCTTGGCCACCACTCACCTCCCTCCTCCACGTCTTGGCCACCACACACCTCCCTCCTTCACGTCTTGGGTACCACTCACCTCCCTCCTCCACGTCTTGGCCACCACTCACCTCCCTCCATCACGTCTTGGCCACCACTCACTTCCCTCCTCCACGTCTTGGTCACCACTCACTCCTCTCCTCCACGTCTTGGCCACCACTCACCCCCCACTCACTTATGAACTTTGTCATTAACTAAAGCTCACTCCAGGAGTCTTAGCTGTAAGTCTCACAGCGTATAATCTTACATACCGAGAATAAGCCTTCAGCGTTACATAAGGAAAGTAGCTGTAGGCTTTCTTATTGACTGTTAAACATTTATTTCCTGGTAAAACCCCTTTTTTTCATCTGTTTGACACATATGTTAATTTTGTTAAAACCAAGGGTTATGAATGAAATATACAAGTAATCCTTCTTGGAAATTGATTTGAATAACATTATCAAATACATAAATCATATTTCATTACGTGTACTCGCTCAAAATGCTGGATATAATGTTCGAAATAAACAAATAAGAAGATTATATAAAATGTTTTCTACATTTTCGCTAATTACCTGAATAGATAAATTATTAAAGTAAATATATCTGTCCAGGTATGTAAGAGGGACATCTGTGCGGCACAGTGCACACACAGCAGGTGTAAGAGTGTTATGTTCATACACATTAACTCAGGCGGGAAGCAGTTTACTAACAACTGCATTACCTAAATTGAGTGAGAAGCGGGGATTTGTCTTTGCGTCTTAACTAAAATGATCTTTATATCCAGGACTTTTTGCTACGAAAACTAAGACCTTCCTTAATAAATATATCGATCCTACAGGGGAAGTATTGTTATTTATAGTTTGTTATGTGGAACGTTATGAGGCCCCTCTTAGTGGTGGCGACAACACAGGCCTCAGTTATCACCTTATCACCGCATTACAGTAATTGACTCCCGCATTTAAAAGATTACGTAGTTTAGTTATATCCAATATGTTTGTCAAATTAAGTGCTGGTGGTTAACGTTTGGCAAGAAGCCAAGGCATTAACTGATGGGCTGTGTACTTAGTCTTGTCTAGCGTTCTCTCACCTCCAAATTTATGGGTTTGTGTCCAGACAAGCTGAGGGACACTAATGGCTTCCTCAGCTTAAAGTATTACCTATAAAACTGTCGGAGGTGTGGGAAGGTAAGTGATGGGTCCTGACAAGGTGTGAAGTATATGTCGACTGACCGACCATTCGACACTGAGAAACAGACATAATGTCAGTTACGTAAGGACCCCAGATAAGATGTGCAATGTTATTCATAAAGACAAGTATTTACAGTTACAATGTTCAGTACTGTGTTATGATGAAATATTAATGGAAACGGAAATGCTCTTAAACAACATAAACTGTCTTTATTCGCTTTATGTACCACAAATACAGTAAGTCGTTTGTCGCTGACTATCAAAATGGATCATGAAAACAACACCAGACTCCCTCGTCTCTCAAATCATACACGGAGGGTTTTTTGTACGGGGATTAGCCCACCCGGGCACAGGTCACTGACCCACATCGGGACCTGGGGACGTAATAATAATAATAATAATAATAATAATAATAATAATAATAATAATAATAATAATAATAATAATAATAATAATAATAATAATAATAATAATAATAATAATAATAATAATAATAAATACAGTAATTCATAGTAAATAAAAATTTTAATAAAAAGTAAAATAAAATAATAATGATAATAATAATAATAACATTGTAATAATAACAATAATAAAGAAATACAAAGAAAAAATCAATAGTGAGAAACGCTACACTACAGTATATGTATGTTGTGTTATCAAGTAAGAGAAACAATTGAGACCCTGCAATTGTGGGTAAATGAGGCAAAAAGTCAGATCAGCAACTTGGGACTTGGTCACAATATTCGTGATGCCATATAGCAGCAGGGTCTACCATTAGACAATACATTATGCTTCCAATATCTTCCCAGGCGGTAGTACCTCCCTGTTTGACAGCTGCCTACTACCTACTACACTGTATATCTACTGCTCTCTTCGTATCTACTTGTCTTCTATCTGCCTCAGTCATTCAGTCATCCTATCCCATTATCTCCATATATTCAAACATCAACACAATCTCTATTTTACTTATTCAGACATTTATCTCTCTACCAAATGATCTTTTAATATTACAGTCCTCACTCTGTCTTCTCTTGATCTTCCTCACCCGAACTTCAAGATAATTATTTCCAAGTTAGTTTGTGTCTTGTCATTCTATTATTGTAACCTCATGTTTCACACCTCAACATCAGACGCTGTATTAATCCTTCCACTATGTCCGCCCCGTTTGGTGTAACGTCATACAGATCCTGAGCTTTTACTAGACACAGCTCCAGTAACTTTAATATTTTTTCTCTGCATATGGCCCACTTTCCCCGGACAACAAACAACAGTTCATTCTTATACAGATGATTCAGCCCTTCTGACTGCCTCAGTCACTCAAAATAAAGTTTTCAGTGGTAGACAACAGACATCATCTCTTCCGGAGGATCTCGCTTGGATAGTTTAGTCACTAGTGGGATCTATCCACCGTTGTTTCCTTCAACGCAACTAAACTAAAGTATATTTCAACATTGTTTTTGGTAAATTTATAATCCCATCATCACACGGCATTGAAGTTTTATGCATATCCATCAGGCCCAATTTTATGTCTTATTCAACCGGTAAACAGTTGGCAAGCGTTTACGTGAAACAGATGCTCACCCAGATTAATTACTGCTGTCATATGTGGGCAGGATGTGGTGTCGTGGCACTTTGTCACCACTACTTGGTGCAGAGCAGAGGAGAGCAATCAAATTAATCCACAATTATAACCTTACCCTAACACTTCCGGTACTACAGTGACATCTCCCTATTTTCTCTATTCTATACAGTATATATTTCCAAAGTCGCTGTGTTGACGAACTACCGTCGATAGTGCCAGCATCTTGCTCCATCTATCGGCATTTACCGCATCTCTCAATATCCGATATTCATATCCCGGAACAGCACTTCTTGGAACTCTCCATTTCACAATGTTTTTCCTATGTCATACAGCTTCCTGGAGTTTAAAACATCTTGTTGCAAATGTTTCTTCACTCTTTGGTGATGGGTCGCCTTGAAAACGATGCCTGTGTAATCTCTCCCTACACTTTCTATTTGTTAAAAGGTGTTTATAGTACACAAATGATATTGACAGTACATATCCTGGAAGTAAACCGAATATAATCGCTATCCAACTTTTTCCAACCTGGACCTCTCGAACGGACTTCACTTCCTGAATCTCTATCATATACTAACTGTAACTTGCAGCAGAGTAGTGATGTAAACAAACTATTGAATAATCCTTCTATCAGTTTTATGTTATTTGCTCTACTTCCAGAACAAACTTGCTCAACCACGACAGTTTCAGAGCCCTTCTCCCTGTGTGTAGTACTATAATACATTATGTACAAAGAGGAAACATCAAATACATTTCCGTTCTTTATACCTCAACTGCCCACACCACCACTACCATTTCCTCCACCCACACCCTTGTATTCAGATCACCAGCATCAACAAAGTATTACCTCTCTCGCTGAACAACACATTTCAGCTCGATTAATCAAAGAGCTTGTTTTTGTGTTTTGTTTCATATTCTTCGTTCAAACTTACCTAACAGTTAATCTGGCCTCGATTAAGTCTATCTTCAACCTATTCCATAATGATCGTAAGCAAATTGATTCATATATTACCACATGTCTCCCTATCTGACCAAAACATTGAAAGTTGTTCTATCCCTCTTCTCTTGTCTTTACCTAATAAAAGCATCTCTCTCTCTCAGTATTTCTACCTCTCTCCTCCCATGTACTGTACACTACACTATCTTTCATCCTCTTATTCCGTCTAGCAAATTCGTCTCACTCACTGCCACCGTCCTGTATTGTAATGGTCGCCGTAAATCATTGTAACCGATATTGCAGGAGCGTCTCTAATATTAGTCCCGAATTGCTTCTACATAGTCGATAACCTAATTTATCTAAATATAAAACATTGACAATGAAGTTATATATATATATTTTTTTTTTTTATTGGGCACCCCCCTACATCCTTGTGTAAGGTGAAGCGCAGAAGCGTTTACAGCGCCCAACAGGGAAGCATGCTAAGTTCATGCTTACCTTTATGTCTCACGAGTTAAGGGCGTAGAAGCCTGAAGAGTCAGTGGTTTTTTTATGTCATGAAGTTATTGGAAGCTCCAACAACTTTCCCTGAATACGAATTCGCAATTTTCGACTTACACCAGGTACCTACTTTACTGCTAGGTGAACAGGGACTAATGGGGGCTAGGAAGTAAGTCCAAACAACTTCCACCGGCCCGGGAATCGAACCCGTGACATCTCGCTTGCGAGGCAAGAACGGTACCGCATCTACCACCGATCCCCCCAAGAGTTATATTATAAGGAAAATAACTCATATCTTCATGAGTAACATTCTCAATAAAAACACATAGGTAAACTTGCACCCAAACGAGGTACTAAATCAGTGAGTGTTAATCTTTACTTTTGATCTTTTGACCAAGAAATATAATTATGGCAATGATAGATATTATATATATGTATATATATATATATATATATATATATATATATATATATATATATATATATATATATATATATATATATATATATATATATATATATATATATATGCTGATAACCACAAGGAAAGAAGAAAACACGAAGTTCCCAAGCCCTTTCGTGTAATTCACATCTTCAGGGGTGAGTACAGACTAGAGAGAGTAATACAAATCAAGGTGTATATATACAGAGGAGGGTGAGACCAGGTCCACAATGGTCAGGTATTAGGTAATGACCCTACTAATCTTTAAATAGCACACAACGGTTGGTGGTCAGGTCAGATGGTCAAGTGACCCGGCCTTCTCACCTGATCACAAATCTTCTTAATTACAAAATTGTCCAGCTTGTACATGCCTTTACTCAAATTCATGTTAACTGCTTCGGTATATATATATATATATATATATATATATATATATATATATATATATATATATATATATATATATATTTCATGTGGATCCACAATAAAAACTTGTACGGTGTAATCAAGACCCACAAGCCCAATAACCCAGCAAGACCCATAATTAGCTCAGTTGGGTCAATCTCTTATAAACTATCTAAATGGTTAGTTTCTTTACTAAATCACCAAGTTGGCAACATTTCTAACTCCAATATCAAGAATAATATGGATCTGGTTGATAAACTCAATAACTTACACATTAATCATGATTTTAAACTGGTCAGCTTTGATGTAACGTCACTCTTTACAAAGGTCCCAGTTGATGATTTACTAGATTTCCTCATAGATTCCCTGGATAACATTTCACTGCCCGTCTCGAAAGACGACTTCATCGAACTCATCAAACTATGTATTAAGGATTGCAAATTCGAATTCAATGGGGAATATTATGCTCAAAAATTTGGCATGGCAATGGGTAATCCACTCTCACCTGTATTAAGCAACCTATATATGGAATTCTTTGAAAAGAAACTATTAAGTAATATTTTACCACCCTCAGCAGTCTGGTTTAGATATGTTGATGATGTATTATGTCTCTGGCCATGTAATGAGGACCTAAAAGCTTTCCTGCCACAACTTAACAACTTAGCCCCCTCGATCAAATTCACTGTGGAATTAGAGCAAGACTGTAAATTGCCATTCCTAGACTGTCTGATACACAGAATAGGTAACACTTTTAAGTTCAGTATTTATAGAAAACCAACTAATGTGTGTTCATACATTCATTATTATTCTGCTCACCATAATAAAGTCAAACAGTCAGTATTTTCAACAATGTTTTTACGTGCCTTGAGAATTTGCAGTCCGGAATTCATCGATGAGGAATACAAATATATATATAATATTGGCTCAAACCTTAAATACCCTAGATCTTTCATAGACAAATGCTTAAACATTACTAAAAAAACTTTTTATAGAACTGACCCCAAGCCCACCCATGACCATAAGAATATCTTAATATTACCATTTCACAAAAATTTCTCACACATTCCTGCACAGCTAAAA
>NW_024722824.1:0-18644 GCF_018991925.1 Homarus americanus | reverse complement strand
CGTACGACATGATTATAACAACCACGACCATGATTATAACAACCACAACCATGATTATAACAACCGACCATGATTATAACAACCACGTCATGATTATAACAACCACGACCATGATTATAACAAACCGACCATGATTATAACAACGACCGATTATAACAACCACGTCCATGATTATAACAGCCACAACCATGATTATAACAACCACTACCATGATTATAACAACCATGACTGTGATTATAGCAACCACGACCATGATTATAACAACCACAACCATGATTATAAAAACCACTACCGCCAGTGATTATAACAACCATGACTGAGATTATAACAACCACAACCATGATTAAAACCGCATGATTATAACCACGACCGTGATTATAACAACCACGACCGCATGATTATAACAACCACGACCACCAGTTATATAACCACGACCATGATTATAACAACCACGACCATGATTATAACAACCCGTCACGCGTTATAACAACCACGACCATGATTATAACAACCGACCATGATTATAACAACCGACCATGATTATAACAACCATGGCCGTGATTATAACAACCACGACCATGATTATAACAACCACGACCATGATTATAACAACCCGACCATGATTATAACAACCACGACCGCCCAGTTATAACAACCCGACCACAATTATAACAACCCGCGACCATGATTATAACAACCACGACCACAATTATAACACAACCACGACCATGATTATAACAACCACGACCACGATTATAACAACCACGACCATGATTATAACCCACCGCCAGTTATAACAACCCGCCGCCAGTTATAACAGCCACAACCATGATTATAACAACCACTACCGCGATTATAACAACCATGATTGTGATTATAACAACCAGCGATTATAACAACCACAACCATGATTATAAAACCACTACCATGATTATAACAACCATGACTGTGATTATAACAACCACAACCATGATTATAAAAACCACTACCATGATTATAACAACCCACGACCGTGATTATAACCACGACCATGATTATAACAACGAACGCCATTATAACAACCACGACCATGATTATAACAACCAGGACTTTGATTATAACAACTGACCGTGATTATAACCGACCATGATTATAACAACCCGACCATGATTATAACAACCACGATCCATGATTATAACAACCAGGACTTTGATTATAACAACTATGACCGTGATTATAACAACCACGACCATGATTATAACAACCACGACATGATTATAACAACCACGACCATGATTATAACAACCATGACCATGATTAAAAACAACGACCGCCCAGATTATAACAACCACAACCATGATTATAAAACCACTACCATGATTATAACAACCATGACTGTGATTATAACAACAACCAACCATGATTATAAAACCACTACCATGATTATAAACACGTCCATGATTATAACCCGACCGTAGTTATAACAACCCGCGACCATGATTATAACAACCACGACCACCATTATAACAACCACGTCCATGATTATAAACAACCACGACCTCATGATTATAACAACCACGACCATGATTATAACAACACGACCATGATTATAACAACCACGTCCATGATTATAACAACCACGACCATGATTATAACAATCGACCGCTGATTATAACAACCACGTCCGCCAGTTATAACAACCCGCGACCGCTGATTATAACAACCCGACCATGATTATAACAACCACAACCATGATTAAAAACCACTACCGCCAGTTATAACGCTGACCATGATTATAACAACCACAACCGCATTATAAAACCACTACCATGATTATAACAACCCCCGACTGTCATTATAACAACCACAACCATGATTATAACAACCACGACCGTGATTATAACAACCACAACCATGATTACAAAAACCACTACCATCATTATAACAAACCGACCAGTTATAACAACGCAACCATCTGAAAAATGATGTCGCTGTATGCTATCAGCAGATTCTTATATATATATATATATATATATATATATATATATATATATATATATATATATATATATATATATATATATATATATATATATATATATATATATATATATATACACACACACACACACACACACACACACACACACACTCACACACACTAGGAAGCACGCCTTCTGGGCCACGGTGGCGCCACTCTCCGGAGGCTCCACATTGTCTCACTATTCAGTCCCCAATATTTCTTCCATCAATAGTTCATTAACTGTGTATATGTAAGTTCCCTCCCACCATGTTTTTTTCACTAACAGTACAGCAAAGTATATTTTTTAGCATTACAGTGACCCACCGTTAATTGGACCCCTTTAATCCGGTTCAGATAATTCGGACAAAATCTGAACTTTTTTGGGGGATATTATCCACGGACCTTAAGCTAAAATGCTGGTCCACCCACTGCTGGGATAAAACACCAGCATCTTTTGGTTAAATGTAACATATCCACCACTAGTGTGGGGGGTGCAACTTAGCTTCAGACATGAAATATATTTACCATTTACTGCCAGTAAACAATGGAAACGTGAAATATGTACCAATTAGTAATGAAAAGTTGTGCAGTTCCTTCAGCAAATGAAGCTCACCAACTTACAATAGGCTAAATTACCTTACAACGTGTTTTCAGTAGTCTATGTTGAAGTTCTTAGCTACAGGCTAACTTATCATATCATATATACGGTATCACAGTTCTCATTGATCTACAAAAAATACCGGTAATAAAAACCTTTTCGATATTTCACACTTAATATAATACCGGTAATCTACTTCAACCTCTATTGTTTCAACCAGCTGTTGAGTATCAGCTAGACGGTACACGTGTTTTCGAATCGTTTTCAGTTAAAACTGTTACATCACATGTATATTTTACCTTAACTGTGCCTAAATGAATATATTCTTGGAAATAAATAGTAGTTTGCTGAAACGTGATGTATTTTAATGTAAAATAGGATAAACTACATGACGAAAACAAAAGATTTTACCTAACCTTCCGTTGTTCAAGAGATGTTACTCGTTTTTTAATAGTTTTTCGGTTAAAATACTGTTATATTACAATGATATTTTATTCATACTGTGCTTGATATAATACATTCACGGAAATGTAATATTTTTGCTGAAATTACGCACGTATTACAGTGGAAAGTGGGATAAAATCGTGACGAAAACAATGACTTTGAAATATAATGCAATATTAACTAAATCGGTTAATTCGGACAATCGCTAAAACGGACACCCTTCCCCCATTAGTCCGAATTAACAAAAGGTCGACTGTAACTGTTATTATTTTATTGTCTAATCATCACTACATATACACCACCCATCATCACTACATATAACAACATCCATCATCACCATATAACATCATCCATCATCACTACATATACACCATTCATCATCACTACATATAACACCATCCATCATCACTACATATAACACCATCCATCATCACTACATATAACACCATCCATCATCACTACATATAACACCATCCATCATCACTACATATGCACCACCCATCATCACTACATATAACAACATCCATCATCACTACATATAACATCATCCATCATCACTACATATTACACCATCCATCATCACTACATATAACACCATCCATCATCACTGTATATAACACCATCCATCATCACTACATATAACACCATCCATCATCACTACATATAACACCATCCATCATCACTACATACTGTATAACATCATCCATCATCACTACATATAACACCATCCATCATCACTACATATAACACCATCCATCATCACTACAATACCACCCATCATCACACCATACAACATCATCATCACCATATAACATCATCCATCATACTACATATTACACCATCCATCATCACCATATAACACCATCCATCATCACTGTATATAACACATCCATCATCACTACATATAACACCATCCATCATCCAATAACACCACCATCATCACTACATACTGTATACATCATCCATCATCACCATATAACACCATCCATCATCACTACATATAACACCATCCATCATCACTCATATAACACCATCCATCATCACTACATATAACACCACCCATCATCTATATACTATAGGAATAGCTGTCTGTCTGTGTGTCTGTTGTAGGCAGCTAAACGCACAATCGTTTTCATCAAACTTGGTGGAAAAATCATAAAAATTAGTAGAGTGGGACAAACCTGGTCCCATGCCGATGGTTTCTTTAGGAAGGCATTAATTAACCATTTTATTTACTATGGAAAACAATGCAAGTCTACGGACTTGGTGCACCCTCATTCACTGTATGCTGTCGGCGGACGGCGGTTCTTGCGCTAATAGCTACGAGTGTTTAAACTTTCACTGAGCACGATGGGCCCCGTTCACTGTAGTATCACTATTACTTTTTCTACTTACAGATCAGAGTAATGTGCAAGTCTTTCATTAGAAACTAGTCTCTGTATACAATCAAGACTGTTTGGTCTCCTTTATTATAGGTGTATTAATAACCGTAAATTTGAAAAATATTGTCACTGTAACCATACCTGTGTATAAGTAAATGAGATTTTATATCCATTAAATATTAAATCACCAAGAGTGATATAAAATTTTTGTATTCTGCTAATCATTCATTTAAGATTTTTTCGTTATTAGGTTGTGTTTTTGCATATATTTGTCCAAGTCAAGCCTCCAAGCAGGCTAACGTCCTATGGTGCTACAAGAAAGAACTGACTTTCTCCTCACACGAAAGAAAAATGAAGCAACTGCAGGCCAGGATAAGAACTGGGCAAGTTGATATCAATGAGATGACCCATTTGAAATGTTTGTTTCCATGACTGACATCAGGTACTGCTTCTACAAGAGACCCACAAGATCCTGGGAAACACCTTCAAGATGTGTGTACTGCAGGTGAGTGAGTTAGTGTCAGATGAAGAAACTTCACAATACTATTTCTTTCTTGCAACATCTTTTCTGTTGCTGTATTCATAGGCATGTCTCTTCATAATTACATTAGGCATATGCTCATCATCACTGTTTTACAACCATTTTCCTTACTTCTGTTAGTTAGCCATGATTACCTGATGGCATGGTGTCTGGTTGCCATCTTGTAAATTTAGAGCAGGTTTTATGGAACTGGGCAATGCTATATGGAGAACTTCCAGTGTCCTCTTAGCCGACAGAATGGTAGCTACTCTCAGAGGCAGTCAAAAGACTAGATATTACTACTCATTGTGGCATTGATATAATGAACTTCACATCTGCTAAACATTTGCTTTCATCAAATAGTTAAATGATCTAAAGTGTGATGCACTGATTTATGACTAATTTATCTTTCTAATACTTGGTGATTGGAAGATTTATATCTCTTATATGGATAATTGTATATTTGGTTACCTGGCAAGCCAATAGTATTACATTCTCACAGATACCTTATACAGTGGTCCCTCGGTTACTGAATGCTTTGATTAACGAAATTTCGGTTAACGGATTACCTTCTATAGAATCTTCAATTGGTTAACGAACAAAAATTTGATTTACGAAATCCTTACGAAAATCCGTTTTGTTGTGAGCATCAGCTGGTCAGCTAATGGGCTAGTCTGCCAATTCAGTAATCTATTCTATGTTTTCATTCGTTTCCAGTGGAGTAAATATCAAGAAAGTTGTGCTCTTAAATATTTTTGCATTTTTTATGTTAAAATTATTAGTCTTTTTAACATTTATTTAACATATTGATAATATATGCAGTACATGGAACTAGTTACAAACATCATGTTTTGTTGTTTTGAGATCAGCTGAGGGGTATAGTACTCAGCCAATTCAGTAATCTATTCTATGTTTTACATTCATTTCCAATGGATTAAATATCAATAAAGTTGTGCTATTTACTATTTTTAATGTTTTATATTAAAATTATTAGTCATTTTAACATTTATTTAACACATTGATAATATATGCAGTACAGAACTAGTTAGTTGTGCACCCATCAGATGCATGAGTAGACCACCAGGCGTCAGTCTGGCCTTGTTTACTGTTGAAGAGCAACTATTTTGTTGGTGTCTTGAATATTTTTGCATTTTTCATTAAAATTATTGGTCATTCTGAACTTTGGTTAACATATTGATAATATATAGTGCAGTGTTGATTTAAAAATAATCTTGAATTACACCTAGCTAACTAAAATTTTATTGGTGAAATGACAGCATCAGCATGGGTCCCCTGAAGGTGATTTCTCCTCCATCCCCACTTCCTTCTCTTCTTCTTCCTTCTCTTCCCAATTCTAATTCATCATCATCATCAACCAGGAGCCTTCTAAATACACACCTCAAAGTAGGTGTACTTTTACTGCATTTTTTACTTTGTATGTCTTTTTGGTGAGCTGGAACCAATTACCCAATATCCCATTGAAACAAGTGGATTGGTTAGCAAACGACCTTCTAGACGAATTGTGTTACGTTAACCGAGGGACCACTGTATATTGTAAACCAAACTCTGGTTCTATAGCCAGTGTTTATCGCCCTAAGGCCTTGAGTATTACTGTAATACTTAGAAAAAGAGAGGAACTTTGCGACTTCATCGATACCAGACTTCATAAATCATCAAATGAAGGACAAGAAAACATTTCCACCTTAAACCAAGAGAAATATAGTACAGGCTACTAGCATATATTGTACATTTGTCTATTTTCTGAGATTTATCTTATTAACACTAGAAACTTCTTTTGTGGGGATTGACCATAAACACAGCTCCCTTGGTTGCCCTGTCAGGCTACACCTCTTCATCCCTCCAACCACATCATCATTGTCATCATTGTCTTATCGCAATTTTCCACACTTGTGTGGGTTAACCTAGGTGAAACCTTCCCTTGTACTCCCTGCCTTTCCTGCCTCTTAATATAAGCCAAGGATTCCAAACCTTTCACATGATGCCCCAATTTACTTATTACCAAACCCACTAGGTTCCCCAGTTTTAGAATATAATCAAATTTTAATCAAATTTACACCTTGTACAGTTGAGTCTGGATTTCCATGTTTTACACGTTGTGTCATTTACGCTGTGTGCCTTGCCAGAATTGAAATGCTTGATTTACGCTGTAAATTTGGTCATTTACGATTGTGCCGAAAAAGTGGAGTTTGGGGGGTCGCCCAGTCTCTATTTCAATTAACTATGTTGTGTTATTTCATTTACCCGTTTCTCGTTTTACGCGGTATCACGGGTTCAATTGACAGCAATGAAGACCCAACTTTATTCATATTTATATTACTTTCAATGTCAACTAACTTGTAATTATTTTATTCGTGTCTCTTTTGCATATAGGGAAGATTGAAATATACTCAGAAAAAAATAATGTAACATATTTGTATTGAAAAATTATAATAAAGGAAAAGATTGTCAATATGTACAGTATATACTGTACTGTGTGTTTTCACATGTCTTCACACCCCACTGTACCAACCTCTTGCCTCCCAGTTTGGGGAACCACTGCCCTAGGCCCTCTTACTGCACTGTTTGTGTAAAGAGATTCAGGTGTCTCTACAGATACCATATGTAATGATGTGCACATGAGAGAATACTAAGACCTACCTGCTGTCAATTAAAAAAAAAATTACAATGGGTGCACTTATATTTTTTTTTTTTCTGTTCTAGACTGCTAATATACATATTTTATGAACTTTTAATAGGATTTTGAGGCTCTGACCCCGAACATCTTGTGCCGCACCATGGAGACTGTGGAAGGTGGTGGAGTCATTGTCCTACTCCCAGACTATGACGCCGCTACGGCAGCTGTACACACACTCAGCATGGATGTGCATGCTTGCACGCACAGAGGTCCACCAGTATGTTGTACCCAGATTCAATGAAAGGTGAGGAAACCACATGCAGCTGCCCCCAAATGTTTTACTGATTTATTAATTACAGTACAGTAGTACCTCGTTAGCTAACGCGTCAATTGAACCAGGGTACCGTGGTTAAGTGAAAACCACGTTATGAACAACAGAACATATGGGATTAATTCCAATAGAGACTGGCCCGCACCGCCAAACCCTACTTTTTTCGACACAATACCTATGTTCTAGTAAAATAACATCAAAATTTTATGATGGTACATGCACACAATTAATACTTAAGAGAAATAGAGAAATACAGTCGCTAAGTTAATGTCCATTCAAATAATGGACTCAACTCCCTCCTCTTCTCACACTACACTGCTGGCTCTTCCTCTCTGAGAAATTTTGGGGAACCTGGATTTTAATAAATAACCTCAAGCTAAAGTTAGATAATATAATTGACATTGCTGGATTCCTTGTAAGACCAGGAATATTTTGAATATAAATGTCATATATTTTGCAAAAGATAACAATATTTACTCAGAGTAAATATATCTAAAATTTGTATGTCTAATGCAATATCTATGATGTTTATATTCAAATGGTCATCAAATTGTAAGAATTCAGCAATGTAAATTATATTCTGGCGGGTAATTTGTATGAATTTTATGAGCTAAAACAAATATCTTCAGTTATCAGTATTCTCCTTCCAACGCGCAAATGGTCGGTCCGTTCAACCTCCCACCCCCACTCCACCCTCCCTACAAGAGAAATGTAGGGTGAAAAACTAAATTTTAACATTTAGTAATAAATAATACTCAGATTAAAGTTAGATAATATAATTAACATTGCTGAATTCCTTTAAGATCAGGAATATTTTGAATATAAATGTCATATATTTTGCACAAAAGATAACATATTTACTCAGAGTAAACATTATATCTAAAATTTGTATGTCTAATGCAAAATCTATGATATTTATATTCAAAATGATCATCAAATTGTAAGAATTCCAGCATGTAAATTATATTCTGGCCGGTAATTTGTATGAATTTTATGAGCTTAAACAAATATCTTCAGTTAATAAAAAAAAATTTTTTTCACACTGCAGTTAGATGGTCGGTCGGTCCTCCTCACCCCCACCCTCACCAACCCTCCCTACCAGACGTAGGGAAAACAAGAATATTTATTTTTAGTAATAAATAATACCTCAGATTAAAGTTAGGATAATATAATTGACATTGCTGAATTCCTTGTAAGACCAGGAATATTTTGAATATAAATGTCATATATTTTGCACAAAAGATAACATATTTACTCAGAGTAAACATTATATCTAAAATTTGTATGTCTAATGCAAAATCTATGATGTTTATATTCAAAATGATCATCATATTGTAAGAATTCCAGCAATGTAAATTATATTCTGGCCGGGTAATTTGTATGAATTTTATGAGCTAAATAAAAAAAAATTATACTTCACTGTGTATATGGGTAGATGAACCGCGTTAAGTGAAAGTTCGGTTCTGGCGAGGCACCGTGTATATGCGAAATCGCGTTAAGTGAAACCGCGTTAAGCGGGGTAATACTGTACTGTATTATTATTCTGGGCAATATTAGTTTTACCTTTTTCTTAGTTTAAAATTTAGAATACCAGTAAGTTCAGCCACAGTTTCGTTTTTAAGTCCAAGCGTTATAATCTTATAACTGGTGTATAGTACTTGGTATTGCCTGAGTGCAGACACATAGTCTATGTCTGTCCTAAGCCAAAATTAATTACCCAATAAAAGAGTAACCTCAAATTTCAGCTCTCTTATCTTAATAATTATGCATAGTAAGAAACAGAAAAATTAATGTGCTTTTAATGAAGGAGCTCCACCTTTAGGGGTGGGGGCCAACCACTGAGTCCAGCTCCCCTAAATTCCACCTTCGTGAAACTTCTCGGGTGTATGTGTCTAGTATCTCCATGCCAAATATTCTTCTATAGATGAAATGGTGCACTTAATTCAGTCCATTTTCTTACCAATGTATGATTATTAGCAGAGATTAAGATACAATATTTTTTTCAGATTCATCCTCTCCTTAGCTTCCTGCCCATCATGTGTGGTGTTAGATGACCAGCTGCGTATTCTACCTGTATCGTCACACTTGCGAGACTTGCAACCAGTGCCCGCCAAATCTGCCAACGCCCCGATGTCGCCTCAAGACCAGGAACTGAAAGATCTTAAGGAGTCACTCAAGGACAACCCTCCAATAGGGCTCTTGGTAGACTTGTGCAAGACACTAGACCAGGTGATTATAATTTCTAAACTCATCATATTTCTGTGTTGTTGAACTTAAAGTCTACATGTTGCTTTATAACCACCAATATTTCTTAGATATGAAAATCTTGCTCATTAAAAAATCACCTTTTCCATACTAGTGGTGGAGAACTTGAAGGCAAGCTTATTTTTGAATAGCCAAAAGTTTCTACTAAGTAACCAATCATAGCTCAGTAAAATCCCTCTCATTGATACCTAAGTACTCCATATATCCACTTCTTTAAGGTCAGAAACTCAAGAATTGCAATTGAAACATCTGTGAGAGAATCATGACTAGTGTGTAGTATGTAGCTGCAGTTTAAGTTTGAAGGCTAAAAGCATATGCTAAGTATGCTATTGGTGCATGAACTAATGGGCTATTCATACCTGTTAATGGAAATTCACTAAACATCATACTTTTTCATGAAGAGAAAATTTAAAAGTGTCTAAATTCACCCCAGAGACTGGGTGACTTCAGACAACAGTGTTAATTCAATGGCTGTTACCTGTTAGAGTCTGGCTGAACAGTGTGGGGATGTCTTCAGGCAATATTGAACTCGGAAAAAATTTGGAAAAATATCTGCAGCAACAAAATTACATATAGCTACTGTATAGGTCAAAAGGGGAAGAAGAACCAAGAGAAGGGAAAACTTTTCTAGAAAATTGTATGACGTGAAAATAACACTAACACGGTGTTTGGTTCTGTTTTATTTTTTTCTCTTTTTTATTTTTTTAGATTGTACATTAGGAGAGACAGCTAGACAAATTTAACAGAGCACCGGTGTGCAGTAGTGTACATATTCTTGTTTTATCCCCTGACCTGTAGATTAGTTCTATCATTATTTTGTTATCAGTACCATGTATATTGCCATTACTGTAAAAGTTTTGCTGTATCTCATGCAATCTTGCAAATATGCATGGATAATATTTGGATTGTGCCTCTTAAGTCATTTTTGAGTGGTCCAAAGTCTCATCAAGTTGAAGAAAATTTTTATGTACCTTCATTCAAGTCACATTTCCAAGTGCATGTACTGTATATAGGATATATCAAGCACCCCAGATTGTTTCTAAATTTTTAAGAAAAACATGTTTCTAATATTTTTCACTAGATATATTACTTTATATACTCTGGGGTATGCTCCTGCCAGAGAAAGTTAGGGCAATGTTTTGATACCAAGAAAACTCTGCTTACTGTAACTGTCTACGAATGGTCACCTCTTCAATTTTTTTTTTTGTCCGAAGTCACACCATCTTACGGTGTGATATTGAATGAACATTGAAATATGAGTGCCAGTACCAAGTAAAGTAGCTTTGATAGACTGGGATTATCCATTACAAATGCTCGGTGAGAAAACATTATTTTGGAAATGGGGAATACCATATTAGAAATTAGACCATAATTGTCGGTGTTAAAATGTTAGACAAACTACTACTGGATGTGGGAATAGAAAGTAAAATTGTCACAGATAAGAAAGTTATTAGGGAATGATATTCCTCTTTGAGAAAGGTTAACATATTTCTAAACCTGTAAGTAGAAGCATGAAAGTTGGGATGTAAAAGCATAGATGAATGGTAAAATATAGTTACTTTATATTTTCTTTCCAGGCTAAGTCAGTGCTACAGTTTATAGTGGCCATCACAGAAAAGACACTCCGTACTACAGTCACTCTCACTGCTGGCAGAGGACGAGGCAAATCTGCAGCACTTGGAATATCAATAGGCATGTTGCTCCTATATTTTCTTCCAATTTTATGAATGTCATTGCACTTTATTTATTCACCAACTCTTCATTAAACACTACTCTAATTAATGTTATTCCTCAATCATTATTTAGTGTACCTAAACTCAATTATTCTGTCACCTTCAGCAGTTCATCCTAGAACTTGTCTTTTTCTGCTCCACTTTGCCCAACCTGCAGATACAACAGTCACCAGATTCTTGCCCATAATTAGTTTCAAAACCCGAATTCTCACATTTATCCTTTTCACCTCAAGCACTTACTCCTCCCACTTTTCAATAGTAAAAATCCCTGCATTGCCTGACTTAGTATTACCTTAGGGAAGTAGGATTACTGGAGTGTTCATAATAGTGAACTATTTGTATTTGGTATCCAACAGAGGAGCACTTTTACCGCTTAAGTACAACGAAGAAAGTACTTGTCTTTAGTATTCACGAAGGAGAAAGGATTTGTATTGTACTTAATATTAACTGAAAAGGTAGATACAAGGAAGTTTTGAATGGTCAGGAATGGTATGATATGAGGGAAAACTATGCAACAAAAATGGGATTGTCAGTTTGGAATAATAATGTGATGTTTGAGAAAATGTAGGATACACAAGTTTTCTGCAAGGATGTGGCAAGTAAAAGAAAACAAAGAGCATTCAGTTCCCCGAAAATAATGATTCTATATATGGCATAAACAACTAACCTAATCAAACATACCCTTATGGTATGTAACCCATCTTAACCTAATAAAAGTCAACCCAACCCACTTACTATAAAGTATAAGATATTCATAAGGAAACAACCTAATAACACTTCCATACTTTGCCTTATCAGCTGGTGCCATTGCCTTTGGCTACTCCAATATCTTCGTCACATCACCAAGCCCAGAGAATTTAAACACCCTGTTTGAGTTTGTCCTTAAGGGCTTAAATGTGATGGGTTATGAAGAGCACATGAACTACCAGGTTCTGCGCTCAAGTGATCCACAATTCAGCAACTGTGTGATGAGGGTGGCACTAACCCGGAACAGACAACAAGTTATCCAGGTGGGTTCGGTTGTTATATATCTTATTTTGGTGATTCATGAGGCATGCTAGAGCACAAGTTGGAATGAAAATGCTGATAAAACTTTGATAATTTGATAGAATTTAGTTAATCATGTTACCATTAAGTCATATGTGAAAATGTAATAAGATGGTGGAATTGAAGATTATATAACCAAAAAAAAAAAGAAAAATAGTTGGCAGATTGATTTCAGGTAAAATTTTACTGATATATTGCTCTTTGTGTTGCAGTGTATAATCTATGATTTTCTGTCCCTGAAGTAAATGTGCAGGTGGTGAACACATAATGATAATTTGAAATTTTACAGTACATCACACCTAACGAGAGTAGTAGTCTTGGTCAGGCAGAACTTGTGGTGATTGATGAAGCTGCTGCCATCCCTCTTCCTCTTGTTCGTAAACTTCTGGGCCCGTATCTGGTGTTTTTATCCTCTACTGTGTCTGGCTATGAAGGCACAGGCAGGTCCCTCTCTCTCAAGTTAATAGACCAGCTCAGGAATCAGACCAAGACAAGCTCTGCAGAAGCTGATCATGGTGATAAAAAGTCTGGAACAACAGAACTTGGTAGAGTTTTACATGAGGTATGGGCTTAATAGAAGTTTATATATCTGCAGATTAGTAACTGGATGTTCCTTTTCATTTCATTTCATGATATAAAACCATTATTCTTGTGTCACATTTTACTCTGCACTGGTTTTGTAGGGAGCACATTAATTTGTACAATTGGCATAAGAAGTGGTTTCACTGTTTTCAGTATGATTCACCCAAACAGCGGTATCTGGCAACTGTATCTTATGGATGGTGTGTGCGCTGTGTGGGGGTGGGACTGTTAGAGCTGAGTAACCAGTAGATTAAGCGATGTTGTGGGGTGATGCTGTTTTACCGAACTCTTGAGTCATCTCTCTGCCAACCCTTTTTCTAGCAATCCCTCATAGTTTTCCAGGTAAAAGGCTTTTGGATGGAAAGTAAAAATAAAAGAGCTATATCCCAATCCCATACTTGAAAGACAAAGATGCATACAGAACAAAAAGGACAGCCGTTGTAACAGCTGATCTCTCTCGTTTGGGCTACAGAAACTCGTGTATACAACAGCCAGTGTTATTCTTGTGGTAATGTTGTATACACCTGTGACAAGTACACAAAAAACACACAAATACTGTCCCCAAATATGTCCACACAATTTGTTATGTATAAGGAAATAACAGGCATGGTTTAGCAGAGATAGAATTAGTCACAGATATGTGTAATTCATGAAGAAGGACATGGCATAAACGTGGTGAGCTCAATTATTATTTTATTAATTTATATTTTGTATTCAGTTCTGTACTCATTTCACCTAAATGCTATCGATTTAAAATACAGTACAGGTATACTAAAATTTTAAGTATATGTTTTGCTCTTACAGTATTATGAAAAACTGATTTATCATTTATTAATTAATTTCTGTTACTATTTCACAAAATAGTATTCCACCTCGAAAAAGCAAAGTTAGTTGCCAGATATCACTTTCTGATTGAAAATTTCTGGAAATCGTGACATCATTGATTTGGGCAATTGTACCTGTCTGTTCATCTGCTCACCCAGATTTGTTAATATGATTAAGCAGAGTGGATCGACGATCAAGAAATAAAATTCTCCTCGCTTCATTACATACAGTACATACATCCATAAATTACCATATTGCCTGCAATTTTTCATGATGTCTAATTTGATTTTCATACTAATGTGGATACATGTGTATCTCACAGAAGAAACTGGTATATGCATTATGATTGGTATAATATATCAAAATGTTTTTTTATATTCTAGGTGTAAAGCATTTTTTATGTAAGTATTAGAGATAGAGATGTAGTATTACACATATAATGTTTTCTCCTGTGCTAATTGTTAATTAATCGCATGCAACAGGTTACTCTGGAGGAGTCCATTAGGTACAAGAGTGGTGACCCTGTGGAGTCATGGCTCCACCAGTTACTTTGTCTTGAGGCCTCCCTCTCCACCCTGCCCTCCAACCTGCCTCCACCTAGTAAATGTCAACTCTTTTATGTCAACAGAGACACCCTCTTTGGCTACCACAAGGTTAGTAACTCCATGTATGGTATGTGTTTATTGATGTACAGGGGGCCCCCCAAGTTCACGGATTTATATTTAACTGTCCTCTATTATTTGCGGATGATACCCTGGATGTACCCAAGAATGTCTGTGGGTAGATTAAAAATTGCCGGCATTTTTGCGGCTGGGACAGGAAGCCATTCGCTCTAGAGACAGTAATTTCCTTTACCTGTATTGTATATACAGTATGTGTGTGTGTGTAGACACACAACAAAATACAGTGGTCCCTCGATTAACGAACACAATTGATTCCACAGAGTCGGTTTTTAACCGAAAGTTTCGTTAACTGGGTCTATTGTTTCAATAGGATATTGGGTAATTGGTTCCAACTCACAGAAAAAGTATACAAACAAAGTACTGTATACTGGTAATAGAATTAACAAAATGTCAAATAGAAACTAAATTCAGAACTGTACTGTATATTATACTATATAATAATAAATATAAAACAATAGAATACTGCATTTTAACTTACTTTGTTGTGTGTATGTCATTTTCCCGGCAGCTTTGTTTACATATCAAACAGCTGTTTGTAGAGGCAGTCGATGATGACATGCCATATTCTTTACAGAGTGCATTGGTTCTAATGCCTTCTTCATGTTTCATAATAATTTATGCACTGTATATTATCAATATGTGAACTAAATTTCAGAATGACCAATAATTTTAATGTAAAAATGCAGAAATATTCAAGAGACCAACAAACTGGATGTTCACAACACTGTAAACAAAGTTAAACTGAGAAGCATTGGTGGGTGATTCGATCAGCTAAAGGGCACACAAAAACTGTTCCCTGTACTGTATATATTATCAATATGTTAACTAAATTTCAGAATGACCAATAATTTTAATATAAAAAATAAAAAATGTTCAAGAGCACAACTTTCTCGATATTTACTCCACTGGAAACGAATGTAAACATAGAACCAATTATGTACTATATTGGCGGACTAGCTGATCAGATGATGCAAGCAACAAAGTGTGTTTCTCATAAGGCTTTCGTTAATCAAAGTTTTGTTCATTAATGAAACTGAAAATCCTTATGGGAGCTAATTCGTTAACCGAAATTTTGTTAATTCAACTGTTCGTTAATCGAGGGACCACTGTTACAAATAAATAATAATTGGAAAATCCTCTCACAAATAATCAGAAACAAATTTTTTCAAAATGTGACAGTCTACCCTCAAGTCCCTTACTTCACATTTTACTTTATTAATAAAGCACGGACTTGAGGGTAGACTGTCACATTTTTAATTAATATGTTTCTGATTATTTGTGAGAGTATTTTCCCATTATTATTTATTTGTATGTGTTTTGTGTGTGTGTGTGTGTCTACACACATACACACATGCCGTATATACAATACAGGCAAAAGAAATAATTGCCTAAAGGGCGAACACATAAAGGGAATATACATTTCTTTGTACACAAGTAAAAATGTAAACAAATATTATTTACAGATTTGGCGATTCACGGCCATTTTGAGAACCTAACCCCTGCAAATTTGGGGGGCCCCTGTTCTTTGGAAAGTTTCAAATCTTAAAATATTACAGACAAATTTTTTCCTTTGCTTCAAAAACTTTTCAACCTTGTTCCTTAATGCAAGCACTTAATTCACTCATACCGTATACAATCGAGTACAGTTGGAGTGTTTATGGTCAAATTTTTTTGCAAAACGTAGGGGGTCAAACTATATACACATGGTATTTTTGAGGGGTTAAAATTCATGCATGTCCTTGGCCCATTTGCGGTAAATGATAGCTACCCGGTACATGCTTGCATTAGGCTAACCTTACCAGTAAACTTCTTTATCCTTGTCTTGCCTACCATACCCCTAGATTCTTTATGTTGCTACATTTTACTTTAAATCTACAAACACCTCATACAAATGACGATTTACTGATAATTTTCTTACAGTAGGCTCTCACCAATAACGTTTAATAGGTGCCTGAAAAACACCGTTATTAGCGAAAACGCTATTTGTGTGACATTAAAATACATGTAAAAGGGGTTTATTGGTGCTGCCGCCACAAGAATTTCACCCATTTTTTCCCCTTGAAGCCCTCCTAACACTTTTTGTTAGCTAAAATAAAAAGAATTGTTATTCAATCATCAAAATAATGAGTTTGAGTAATATAACACTTAGCTTGGGGGAGTTTTTGAGGTGCTTGGTGTGATGGTTGTTCCATATCTGAGGGTCACTAACACTTGCACTGTCTTTCATTCTACAAGCTAACCATTTCACAAGAAAATGCTCGGTTATCACTAACAACCTGTTTCTATCGCCTTTATCATTCAAAGCTCACCTCGCATTTCCGTCACTACCGAAATATTTTTAGCCAGCACAATACTCTTCTTGGTCTCCTCTAAGTTCCTCTTAATATTTCGCACTGTAGACTCAGGACAGTTCAATTTCCTCACTTTAAAAGTTCCCTATCATTCAGGTGGCAAATCACTCCCTCCACCACCTCCCCTAGCCCCCACAGGCAAAAATGCAGAAGCCATTATTGATCACCGACCCTAACAGCCACTGGTTATAGTGGCGAAAATTTCACACATGGACGCAGCGCTGTATTCCACTGAGCGTGTGTGAGAGTGAGGCGGAGTGGACAACTACGTCATCAACATGGCGGCAAACAAACGCTATTATTGATGCTCTCGGACGCTTCCCTCGAAATTTCCTTTATTCAAGAGAATCCAGACGTTATTATAAAAAATGGGTATCTATTGTAACTTACCGTTATTGTCGAAAACATTATTGTGAAAGTTGTTATTGGCGAGAGCCTACTGTATATACAGAATGTACCCAAAAAATTATCATAAAGTCAAAAACATAAAAGGGAATAAACTTTCTTTGTGTGTAGTTCATGCTGAGTGGGGGGGGGGATTGTGAGATCTCAGCTATTCTGAGCTGTCTCCATTGTGTAGTTAAACGAATGACAAATTTCGTCATCCAGCAACCAAATGGCAATACAGGTACAGTACAGTATTGTTATTAATTTTTTTGTATTATTATTATTGGTATTATTTTAATCTTAAAATATACTGCTATATATAATTTTTTTTTCTTATTTCTCATAGGAGTTGATAACTGGTGGGAATTCAGTTTCAGAGATGGTAACACTGTTCATAGCATCAGTTTTTGTGGTCGTGGTCATGACCAAGACATGTTGGTGTGAATCTGGTGTCTTGCTACAAATTACGTTTAGGATTATACCTAATATTTCTCAAAAGCTATAGTCGAGTTATACAAGAGATATATGAAAAACTCAGGCTTTTTTACCAAAAAATCAGGGATTGAACTACAGTATACAGTACAGTGGTCCCTCGGTTAATGAACACAATTCGTTGTACAGAGTCGTTCATTAACCGAATCAATTATTTCAATGGGATATTGGGTAATTGGTTCCAGCTCACAGAAAAGTAGATACAAAGTAAAGCCAAAAATGCATAAAGTCAGAAACACTCCTAAAATTCCCCTAAATCGCCCTTAAATTATATATACAGCTAGACCCCGACTTACGACGGGGTTAGGAACCCAAATCCAGGTCGTAAGTCCGACATAGATAAAAAAAAAAAAAATTAAAAATCTAC
>NW_024722823.1:0-21384 GCF_018991925.1 Homarus americanus | reverse complement strand
CAGTTACCCAAATATAGTAGTTATCAAAATTTTAAAATAAAGAAACCTACAATTAATTAGTTACATTTACATTGCAATAAACAAAGTATTTAGGAGAATTGCTAAATTAGATATCTAACACCAGGTATACACGGTTCCTCTGTGATGTGGACACCATGATGGTCTTACTTGAGTCAGCCATCCAGCCCAGGCACCAGTTGTTGCTCTTGCTAATGACATCATAATTCTCACACACAGAGGAATTGTTTAAACGTACCGGCTTACCACAAGTGTCCGTTGTGGGAATGTTAAGGAAAAAACAGTTTATTTAAAACTTGTAATATCATGTGAACAAGAATTGTGGGAAAAAGAACATTTCTAATTTTCCAGGATAGTGCAAGTGGGCCCCCCTCTCACCCTCCCGCAGACACCCATGCATGTGCAAAAAAAATTAATTGACAATCATAATTAAAGTGTATTCATAAATTATGTATGTGGTTTAGCTTATAAAATTTGCATGTGCATGGTAACAGTGCTTTTCGTTGCCTAAAAATGTATATAATGGAATACATACACATCACTTTGTCTTGTAAGTAGAAGTGTAACCCAACACAACCTAACCAAATCCTAACTCAAACTAATCTAAACCAACCTAATGTAACCTCACCAAATATAACTTAATTTACTGTAACCAAACCGAATTTATCCTAATCTAATCTAAAGTAACCTAACCTAGCCCAATCTAATGTAAACTAACCTAACCAAATCTAATCGAACCTAACCAGGATAAAGCTGAGGCATTGAACAGCTTATTTTCCTCGGTGTTCACAAGAGAGGATGCGATTAACCTTCCTGCGTTTGAGGACAGACGGTTCGACACAGCACTGACCCACATTGTGTTCACAGAAGAGGGTATTAGAAATAAACTGTCAAAGCTAAAGGTCCATAAGAGTCCCGGCCCGGACATGGTACATCTCAGAGTGCTAAGAAAGTTGTGCAACGAGCTTGCCGAGCCTCTGAAGATCCTGTTTTGTAAATGCCTGGATAAACAAAAGGTCCCCAGTGAATGGAAAGTGGCTTATACTTTTACTTGTATCCTCTTCACCACTCATCAGCTCGTTAGCCGCTTGGGCAATCGGTCACATCTCTGTTACGCACTGTTGGCAAGTGCTGGGCATGTACTGGTTCCTGAATGTACCTGAACCTGCTGCAGTGTTGGTCAAGTCTGGTCTTGAAAAGGCTCACACTCGGTGCCGTCACAACACTCTCTGGTAGATTGTTGCAAGAGTTCACAACTCTCACTCCGAAAAAGTTTGCCCTCACAGTTTTCTGGACTTGCGGCTTCTTCAACCTGAGCTGTGACCCCTTGTGGGGCGAGCGTCCGCCAGCTCCAAGTAAGGACACTCGACTGACTAGTGCCCCTTGAGATGCTTATACACCTCAATTAGGTCGCCCCTTGCCCGTCTGTAGTATAAGTTAGGCAAGTTCAGGCGCTCCAATCTTTCAGGGTAGCTGAGGTGCCGAAGTGCAGGCACCAGTCTGGTGGCCCTCCTTTGAACATTTTCAACCAACTGAGTCAGTTGGTTGGGACTGTCAGTTGAACTGATAGTCCCTAGCATATCTCGGGGACTAGACGGGGTGACAGTACTCCAGATGGGGAAGCACTTCACTCCTGAAGATCGTTAGAGGATAAAAGTAACCTTACCTGCATAACCTAACATCCTAATCTAACCTAACCAAACAAACATACATTATTCTAATAGCTTTTTTGCTTATAATCTGTAATGTATAATTCATTTTGCAAAAATTGACCAAAGTTCCATTATGTGAACTTTTTGTTATTAAAAATAATATACGCTAAGGTTAATTTCTTTAATAATACTGTCCTGAATTAACTACATGATAATTATTCTATACATAATACTACTACTACTACTAATAATAATAATAATAATAATAAATAATAATAAATAATAATAATAATAATAATAATAATAATAATAATAATAATAATAATAATAATAATAATAATAATAATAATAATAATAATAATAATAATAATAACAATAACAATAACAATAATAATAATAATAATAATAATAATAATCGTCAACCAAATCTGGAGAATTTTATCTGTAATCACTAGTTCAAACAATAATTCTAAGACGCTTTTCTTCTATGACGTTTCCCTCGCAAACGACCAATATTTTTGTTATTGTTATTGTTAGCCATTTAATTAAAGTGATACTCGGTTGGTCTCTTTATTACTACGGCAATACATTTAAACTCATTTAAGTCCCGCATTTAAGTCCCGCATTTAAGTCCCGCATTTAAGTCCCGCATTTAAGTCCCGCATTTAATCTCATTCATGTCACAATGTTAAACCAAAATTAAACAATCGTCTTCATATTATGATTATCTCTAGAAAAATGTTGTTGCAATGTATTAATATAATTTACAGTTTAAATAAGATTATAATAGCTTTTTTAATTTATTACATTTCTAATATACAGTAAATAGCTGTATATTGCTTGGTAAATAGTCCTGTTGCTCGTGGTTTATTTTCTACATTAAGCAAGTTGATCATAACAACTATCATCCGTGATCCTTGGAGTCTTGTTCGCTGTTACATTATTAACAGATTATTTAGCTACTTATGTATATTAAATGTGGATAATAATGACCACCACAACTCTAGCAAGATTGGTATGAGTGAAAAAGACCAAGATGGTATATAACATAAGAACATAAGGAGTCTGCAATAGGCCGGTTGGCCTGTGCATGGCAGCTCCTGTCAGAGTTACTACCACTCTCTATCATCCATGAATCTATCAAGCCTCTTTTTGAAACTTTCCAGCGTTCCAGCACTTACTACAAAGTTGCTAAGCTTGTTCCACTCGTCCACCACCCTATTTGTGAACCAGTTCCTTCCTATCTCCCTCCTAAACCTTAACTTATCCAACTTGAATCCGTTGCTCCGAGTCCTATCCTGCTCGGATATTATAAGAACTTTATCTATATCCCCTTTATTGATTCCTTTCACCCACTTAAATACTTCAATCATATCTCCCCGCACTCTTCGTCTTTCTAGGGAATGCAAGTTAAGTTTCTTTAACCTATCCTGATATGGAAGGTTTCTAAGTCCCTGAATCATTTTTGTCATTCTTCGCTGCACCGACTCTAGTGAATTGATATCCATTCTATAATAAGTGCACCAGGACTGAACCGCATAATCGAGGTGCAGCCTGACTAGCGCAAGATATAGTTGCAATAAGACCTCTGCACTCTTGTTACTTACACTTCTAGATATAAAACCTAATACTCTGTTTGCCTTATTTCGAACATTAATGCACTGTTTTCTAGGCCTTAGGTCCGGGCTTACAAGTACCCCTAGTGCTGCTATAGTTAGACAGAGGTATATATTACTGGCCCCTCGTCGCTAGTTTACTATATGAAGAAAGTCTATTGTAGCACTATAGTAATGCTTCATTGTTACTGTTTATTGACTTATTGGGTCAATGTTTAGTAAATGACACCAAGCAACTGAATATTGAAAATAGGTTTTTCTAGTGTAAATCATTGTTAAATACAAATATGTTCTTTTGGTTAATATATAGGACTAACCCGCCGGCGAAATTGGTTGAAAACAATTATAAAAACGCCGGATTTTCATTGTTATATTATAGTTGACACTTGTAGTTTGTGGATATATGTTAAAAAAACGCTTATTTTTTTAATAAACGCTACTTAACATTTGGGGTTATGAAGAACAGACCCAACCAACCAAACCAAACAAACCCACCTAACTTTCCCAATATATAAAACAGAAAGAACTTACTATGATATAGTGAAATTTGAGGCATTTCTGGACGTGAGATGATATGGCCGCATCGGCACTATGCAGCCCGGCAGGTTAGTCCTATATATTAACCTAATCTACACCATGAAGATGCAGGAAAACCAGCTTTTTGAAGTGAGGCAGATTGCTGAGTATGGAAACACAAAAGAAGGCAGAGCATTCCACAGTTTGGCTGTGTGAAGAAAGAAGGATATACTATAACGGGTTATTCTAGTGTGACCAACATCCACCCATCACCATTTTTTACATGTAAAATAATATTTTTTGCTAGTTTTCTTGCTCTTTTATATGATTCTGACATTTATCTTTGGGGCAAATCACTTTTTTTGTAGATATTACCACCCCAACAGTATAGGGGACCACGTTGGGAATGTGGGATTTGGTGGCTGATCCCCGTCACTGGCACCAGCGGAAGGGGGACACAAGGGACAGCCTCCAGGAGAATACTGTGTACTTGAACTTTTGGGTCCTTGAACATATGAATGAATAAATACTCTGAGAACCCACGATTTCACGTCTTTCCACAAACTTTCAATATACAGGTACTGTATTAATCTACGACTCTCAACATGGGTTTACAAAGGGAAAATCTTGTCTAACAAATCTGCTAACGTTTTTTAGGAAAGTCTTCGAGGTAGTAGATAATGACGAAAATTACGATGTTATTTACTTAGACTTTAGGAAAGCATTTGACAGAGTACCGCATCAGAGGCTTCTGAGAAAAATTAAGGCCCATGGTATCAAGGGGAAAGTTTTAAATTGGATAAAATCATGGCTCACCGATAGAACACAGAGGGTCAGCGTAGATGGTGTTAAATCTGAGTGGGGCCGTGTAACCAGTGGGATTCCCCAGGGGTCAGTACTAGGCCCACTCTTGTTCATAATCTACATAAACGATTTAGATACTGGGATCAGCAGTGACATAAGCAAGTTTGCGGATGACACCAAAATAGGGCGGCAGATTAATTCAGGGCAGGATGCAAATGCATTACAGGAGGATCTAAATAAACTGCAGGGGTGGTCCGGGATGATGCTGGCGTTGGTAGGAAACTGCTACTAGTGTGTTGTGTACTGTTCGTCGTGTTAAGTGAGTGTGAAGATGATGTAAATTGACAGTTTCAGCCCCAACTACTGTTCTACCATAAATTTTTGTTTATCCCGTGGTATTTGGTGTGATTCATTCAAATTTGACCTTCATATCTAACTTCCTAGCTGTCCTTGCTATATTAAACAGAAAGTACTTAAGGTGGGGGCATTTTAATATCTGGTACTAATGAAAGCAACTTTGTTGAAGTGTCATGGTGTAATTTTACGTTTTTTGTGGACTTGAGAGTACAGTACAGTACAGCATGCTCAGACCCTCAGACTGAGCGGGTCAGTTGTAAACAGATGACATGCACTGACTGCAGACTTGCTTTAATTTCTTACATGAAGTGGAATTAAAATTTGTTTTCCTATTGACAAAATATAACTAATGGTAAACACAAAATTGCTCTGAGTTGGGGCTGAAACTACAATAATACCTAAGATAATAATAATAGATGGTACAGCAGCTCTCTGGGTCTAACCTAACCTAACCTTCCCAAGTTTTTTATAGTAAATATAATATTTTGTTCGTTACAGGAGATGTTACAACAAAACTTTGGGAAATTGAACTGCTCCATAACAGATGAAAACGAAAACTGGAGTGTGGAATGAGAGCTGTCACCAGTACTATCGCCAACACTCTACTACCACCATGGCACTATCACCCCTACCACCACCACAGCACCACCACCTATGGCAAGGTAAACTATAGGAACAGCTCTCATGGCCTATACAGGAAATCTTTGTGCCCACCAAATCTCTTAAGACAAGTTGCTGTAAATGTGCTGCTGTCTGTCTGCCTTCCTATTTTATATCTTTCTATCTATTTTACTGTCAATGGTTCCCAGCTTGTTGACCACGAGGGTAATTTGAATCATGTGAATTCATAATATAACTAAACAAGGCTTGACCCTTCTAGCAATGTGCCAGAATTTAAACCAGGGGTCCACAACCCTCATGTTTGCTGTCGGCATTATAGTACTGTATCCAAAATATGTGATGAGCAACCGGAATAGTTGATAAGGTAAGATAAGGATGTTGGAACACTTGATGCAGAAAACACCTAATCTGTTACTCTTTGTTAAACTGGTAAATTATACCTGACAATGCTAGTACATAAAATACTGTAACAATTACTGTTGAAAATCACAGATAGTTTTTCTGAGATTCAGAGAAAGAAAATCTGGTTTTCATCTGTTTCAAATCCTTTTCTTTTTAAGCAGACATAGACAGTAATTGTCAACCATATATTGACGAGGTTAAAGATAATATTCAGTTACCAAGGACAGCTGACAAAACCATGAGGTAAAGTACTTATTTTACTAATGTTGCTTAACTTCACTATTCAGACAAGAAGCAGTGTTTTCAACGTGGTAGTACTGTGCTCTTGGTGATGCACAGCTGTAGCTCTTGGACCTGCAGATTAATATCTTGAAACATATTCACAAAACCACATGAGCCATTGTTAGACTTTGGAGAAAAAAACGTCAATCAGTTAACACTTAAACGAGTAGACTTGTGCAAAGAGCAAGTGCTGTACTGTACCACTTAAAGCTCACTAACAGTCATAAAAAGGGAAATTGTGGTAGTAGCTTTTACTCAATTTGAACCAAATTTAAAAAAAAAATTGCAGAGGATATTCTATTCAGTCAAATTGAATGTATGTCGTAGTATCTATTTCTCTCTATTGTTTAATGGGAAATACCTACTTTCTGGGAAAGTTGGTTTTCCACTTATTATAGAAAACGGGAAATTTGAATCATAGAAAATGGGAAATAATCTACTTTCTGGGAAAGTTGGTAACCCAAAAAGTAGATTATCTACTTTTCGGGAAAGTAGATTATCGATTTTTCGGGAAAGTAGATTATCGACTTTTTGAGAAATATTACCTAATTTTGCGAAGTAAATTATCATAGAAAACGGGAAATTTGTATCACAGAAAATGGGAAATATCTACTTTCTGGGAAAGTTGGTTATCTACTTATCATAGAAAGCGGAAAATTTATATCATAGAAAATGGGAAATAATCTACTTTCCGGGAAAGTTGGTTATCTACTTTTCCAAAAAGTAGATTATCTACTTTTCGGGAAAGTAGATTATCGACTTTTCGGGTAGTAGATTATCGACTTTTTGAGAAATATTACTTAATTTTCAGAAGTAGATTATCAAAGAAAACGGGAAATTTGTATCACAGAAAATGGGAAATATTTACTTTCTGGGAGGGTAATTAGTGGCCTTAATGAGACTTGGAGTATTTTTAGGACTCTGCAATGCTTATGACTTTTTCAATGCTAATTACTAGCCAACTATAGGTTTCCCAGGTGAGATTTTGGTGTTTTTGTGTTCTTCTGGAAGTAATTAATTGGTTAAACCTCTCAAATTCCAGTTCTGAGAGAAAAGTCTATTTTGGTCAAAAAATTACTTCGGTATAAGACTTATGTTTTTGGCCAAAAATTTGATTTTGCTGAAAATCTCAGTATATGTACTCCTGAGCATACTGATTGCAGATCTATGATCCTCGTTTCGACTGGGGGGTAATTAGTGGCCTTAATGAGGCTTGGAGTATTTAAAGAAACTATCACGAGCAATATATTTCCGATTTTTTTTCTTCACTATTATTTCTTAGCGAGCAGCAGGGAAGCATCTGCCTCTACTCACAGTACACTACAAATCATGGGCAACAGCAGTTTTAATGCTAAAGGAGTAAAGGTGTCAATATATATATATATTGTGATGAAATTGGCAGTGGAATTTTGGATAGATTGGTCAGATGGAATAGACAAATTGAGAGAATGGGATGTGTAAGACTGATAAGTGTGTGGTAGGAGGGAGGAGATGGAAGGGTGGGGTGGAGGCTTCACTAGAAGTGTGAAGGAAGGAACATCCATCAAGCAGTGATGCGTGTGTGTATGAAGGTGTGGATAATATGGCTGTGATTTGGGGGAAAAGACATGTATCTGGTGAGCATTGTTGACTTGTGAGGTAACACTTGCTGTTGGTGATGAAGTATTATTCCAGAGCACATCTAGTCCACCAGGTAGTGTGACTATTGAATGAGTGTATGAAGAATGTGATTTTAATTCTTGCCACTGCAATATACCAAAAAAACATTACTATTTTTGGCTAATAAAATACTGTATTCATTTTACAGGTAGAAATAGAAAATATCACTAGAGAGAGGATGAGAACCACAACATGGTTTCCAGATGACACAGCACAATCAAGATAGACAAGAAAAATGGTCAAGACTACAGCAAAAGATGAACATGCCCTAAATAAGTGTATCTTCCCAACACGACTGGATTTGTTTCCCCCATAGACATTAGCCCACTTACTGACCCACATTGGGGCCTGATGGGGTGAAAATAAGAAAAGAAAAGAAACAATAATTATATTGTGTTGTCAAAGTAAGAGAAACAATTAAAACCCTGCAATTTTATGTAAATGAGCCAGAAAGCCAGATTCGGCATCACGGGACTTGGTCTCATTATTTGCGATGCCATATGGCAAGAATGTATACCATTAGACAACACATTGTGCTTTCAATATCTTTCCAGGCAGTAGTACTGTACTTCGCTGTTTGATTGCTGCATTAAATGTCTACCTACATAAATACTAAAAAAAAATTACAGTGTATTGTAAGTTTATCTACTGACTACAGTAGACAGTGTAAGAGAGAGGGAAGAACAGGCAATATTGCGTTTAGCTAAGGAAGGACTTCCAGTGATGTACAGGAAGAAAGACTTATTGACCTATTAGTGAGTGAGGGAATGACTTGCTGACCAATTTATGAGGCAGAGGTGTAGTGCTATAGGAATGCATTTGAATGGCATTCCTTTACTTTTTTGGGTAGGCGAAACGCATTCCCTCACTATTTCAAATAAATGCAAACTTACAAATCTCTAACGTCATGAAATTATGATTCCCTCCCGTAGACGAAATATGAGAGAATTATTAACTGTTGCACTTCTTTTAGCTTTAACTGAGGTAATAATGGCGGCATTGCCTCATTATTTAAATACAAAAAACCTCGCAAAAGAAGTCACTCCCAGCCTTCCTCCCATGTCTTACTGGTCATTCCCTCACTCTAATGTGTAGGAGTGAGGGAAGGACTCTGTGGTGTGTAGGAGTGAGAGAAGGACTCAGTGATGTGTAGGAGTGAGAGAAGGTCTCACTGTGATGTGCAGGAATGAGAGGACGACTCGGTGATTTGTAGCAATGAAGGAAGAACTTGTGTGTTGTATAAGAGTGAGATATTCACTGAAATGTAGGACAGAAGGAAGGCCTTGTATATGAGTGACCATATAATATACAGGTAGACTTGTGTGTTATTAAAGTTAAGATTTTGTAATACAGTTATAATCATTTGTGTGGAATTTATGAAGAATGATTTAGTTCACCTTAAATTAGTCATAGTTGTGACTAATACAGGTATTTAAATTCATTTTTTGTTTACGTTAACCATTGTAAAGTGAAAGGTGTCAGTCCCATCAATCAGGTAGACTGCATTGCTCTAGTGGTCTGTTCCATCATTGTGGTACAGTAGTAATGGTGACGTCACTGCTGTGTACCTGCAATGGGGTAGACTGCTTGTGTTGACTAGTTCAAAAATGTCAAAACATTGAACTTAGGTTATTTTGTACATTGTCATCATTTGCATAACAAAATATTTAATTCTTCCTGGCACTGTTCTATATAAGATGCTAGTTTAAGATTTTACTGTATTTTTCAGTAATTCTTACATCTTCATAACTTGCTTGTAACCAATGATGTTTCCTCTAGACAAACTTTTGTAATTATATTTTAATTTTGTATTTGTTGTGCATGTTAAAAAAAATCCTGAAGCAGTGTGCCACTGCTAGGGGCTGTGTGACTCCCCCAGGTTGTATATGAGGCTACCAGGGACTGTGTGAGGTCACCAGGATCTATGTGAGGCCATCAGAGGTGTCTGCTAGGGCCTATGTGAGGCTCGTCTGGTTGAGCAGTACAAGAGGTATGTGAGACATGTCAGCCAGGTTGGTAGCCTTGCACTGGTCAAGGATAGGTCGCACTTAAGGCAACTGTTGACAGATCTGATTCACAAAAGGCGACTTTACTTAGGAGAAACAGACATTTAAACTAAATTTGAACCATGTAAATAAAAACAGCTTGTTTTTTCGTGTTTTATATACAGTATATCCAAAGAAAGCTAAGCTGCTGCTTAAACTCAAATTTCCCGTTTTCTATGATAAGTAGATAACCAACTTTCCCAGAAAGTAGATATTTCCCATTTTCTGTGATACATATTTCCCTTTTTCTATGATAATCTACTTCACAAAATTAGGTAATATTTCTCAAAAAGTCGACAATCTACTTCCCCAAAAAGTCGATAATCTACTTTCCCGAAAAGTAGATAATCTACTTTTTGGGAAAGTAGATAACCAACTTTCCCGGAAAGTAGATTATTTCCCATTTTCTATGATTCAAATTTCCCGTTTTCTTTGATAAGTAGATAACCAACTTTCTCAGAAAGTAGATATGTCCCATTTTCTGTGATACAAATTTCCCGTTTTCTATGATAATCTACTTCTGAAAATTAGGTAAAATGTCTCAAAAAGTCGATAATCTACTTCCCCAAAAAGTCGATAATCTACTTCCCCAAAAAGTCGATAATCTACTTTCCCGAAAAGTAGATAATCTACTTTTCGGGAAAGTAGATAACCAACTTTCCCGGTGTTACGAACCCGTCCACCAATTGTCATGATCTACCTACCCAGCACTACGAACCACGCCATCTATTGTCCTGATCTACCTACCCAGCACCACGAGCAACGCCATCTAGGGACGAGACACGAGTATGATTCGTCTTAGTTACCACTCCGGGGTTCCCTTCTCCATATCCTGGTTGTTGCGTCACTTCCTCCAAGTCTTCTTTGTCAGCTCGAGTTCGAGGAGAGTTCACTACACTCTGGGAAGTGACCACAGGATCACCTATCCTCTAAACCTACGGCACAGTGAATACCTACCGTCTTCTACAATACTCAGCCTTGCTCGTCAGCCGTCTCAGCTCCGCACTTAAGTATTTGTAATCTTATATTGCCTCCCCCACCTCCACTTGCTTCAAAATTGTTTATGTTGTATAAATATGTATATACTGTTAATGTTTAGGTTAAGTATGGTTAAGGGTAAATTATAGATAGCTGAATATTTTGTTAAGGAATTTATGGTACTTTATTATACACAACAAAAACTCGCATCCTTTGTCTTCCCTTTTATAGTCCGATTGTCTTTGTTTTTCTTTGTTGTTGCCTGTTGGGATCTGGGTAGACTTTTAACAATATTCTAAATCCCCAACTCGTAACAAATGGCGACCGTGACAGGACTCGACCTTAAGTACCATATTCCTTCCCCCCTTGTTACTCATTGTTAATTATTCCTCCCAGTCACTTCTGTTCACAATTGCTATACGGTGGTTTAAAGTTTCCTTCATATGTGTGTGCATATATTGGTATTATCGTACAGTAAGAGTGACAGACGTAGGATATTAGGTTCCAAGTGTCATAAGGCTTACCTGTTATTACACGTGGCAGTCGTGTAGTAAGTCTTATCGAGTGTAGGGAAGAATCCGGATCTGTTTAATGCCGTACCCTCACTCCAGAGTAGGCTGTTCCATAGTCACTAGTTTAGGGTGAAGTGATATCTTGGGACGCCCCGCTCTACCAGGACCCCATAATTATAAAGCCTCAATTATTGTTCTTCTCATTATCTCATTCAGGGTCAATCAATAATCAAGTAACTCAAGGGTTGTTTATCCGGATCTTTATATAAATGCCGTAATACACCCTTCCTCTTTCAAGTCTCTTATCCTTATCTAAGGATCTTCTCAGAAGAACAATAATCATAAGTGTAATTTCCCTAGGTATAACTTGGTTAGTTCCCTGGACTTTCTGGTTATCCACTGCCGTGATATTTTCTAGGGTAATCCACTTATCTTATCTTTTTGACCATTAATTAATTTATCTAGGTTTTCTTAATGGCCACCTCAGGTTTTGTTAAACTTGGTAGTCCTGGAGGAGTGGAGAGCAAGATACCATTTCACATCTTGAAGCATGTGGAGGAGCGTGGAGAGGTTAATTTGGGACGTGCTGCTGAGCTGGCTGATACGTACCACCTTGCTGGTGGAGTCACTGTGCCGGAGGGAACGTGGTACTTTCCGACATGTTAGGTCCTCCTCTGATGATAACCTTGGGGACGTGAGTGGTAGGTAGAAAGGTCCCACACCTACCCCCCCCCCCCTGATGCAACCAAGTTTTATTGTTCTTACTGTAAAAACCCAGGCCATACGATCCAGACTTGTAAACACCCAAAGTGTAGAATTGCTAAAAGTAGTTCCCTGGATCCCAAATCCAAACCAATAGCAACCACCAATGTGGAAAGGCCCCATCAGGATCTCTTCTCTTCATTCACCTATGAGGGAAAAATTTCAATCATAGAGGGGTCTCGTTCTTTCCCTATTCGTATACTACGTGATGCGGGCGCAGCACAATCTATCCTCCTGTTTAACGTCATTCCTGATATATCTACAGCATTTACTAATGAGAGTGTTCTAATTTCAGATCTCTCATCCCATTCTTCCTATCCCTTAGCTAAAGTGCACCTCCAATGTCCCTTGATTACTGGGGAAGTGCAAGTAGCCATTAGGAAAGACCCAATGCCTGTGAGCGGCATTCATTTATTATTGGGTAATGACTTGGTAGGAGATCTAGTGGTTCCCAACATAAAGACAGTCGACTCTCCCTTACCTGTCAACTCCACCACTGACCTTGAAGAAACTATTCCTCACCTTTTCCCATCTTGTGCTGTCACCCGGTCACAGAGTGTGCGAAATGGGCCCTCGTCATCTAAAACCACCTCCAATATCTTCCTACCCACAGAAGATCTGTACAATAAGACCATTAGTAAGGATGAGCTCATTAAAGCCCTACAATCTGATCCATCTTTGTTCAAACAGGTGATGGAAGACCTCAGTGTGGACCATTGTACATCTTCGGCTTACCACCCACCGTCCCAAGGTTGCTTGGAACGGTTCCATCAAAACTTTCAAATCAATGCTCAAAAAATACTGTATAGAACACCAAAAGGAATGGGATGAAAGCATAGACTTGTTACTCTTTGCCATCAGGGAATGTCCCCAGGAGTCATTGGGTTTCTCCCCGTTCGAGTTACTATATGGGAGACAAATTAGGGGACCCCTTAAAATAGTAAAGGAGCAGTGGTTTGACACTCCATCTATTAAGCCCGCAACAGTTTCCCAATACATTGACATTTTACGGGACAAATTAACTGAAGTCCGAACCATTGCTCAGTCAAACTTAAAAAAAGTCCAAGATAAAATGGTGAAGTCCCAACCTAAATTCGTTGGAAGATCATTTTCTCCAGGTGACAAAGTGTTACTCTTTCTACCCATTCCAGGCTCTCCCCGTAAAAGCAAGTTTACTGGTCCCTATATAGTTGCTAATAAACTATCTCCCCTCAATTATATAGTCCATACTCCTGATCGCAGAAAAGATTCACAACTTGTTCACATTAATCTCATGAAACTTTACCATTCCAGGCAGTCAGAGGAAGACATCCCAGAGGCTATAAGCCAACCTGTATTGCATACGGTTTTGTCAGGGCCAGAGCCGGAGACAGATGACATGGACCTATTGGAGAATTTAGACTTCCCTCTACCTGAAGAAAACCCTGCTAACAGTCACATACTCAACAACTTGGATGATTATTTTTCTGTTCTGAATCCATCTCAAGCAAAAGATCTCACTCAGTTATTATCAACATTTCCTAAAGTCACGTCAGACCTCCCAGGGTTTTGCAATATACTTAAACATGATATTAAGCTAATCTCAGATGATGTACAACCCATTAGGCAATCAGTGTATAGATATGTAAATACCAAGATATGTGAACACGCCTGACGCCAAGACTCTGTTACCATTCATTGTACCATTTATTCACATGTCTGTATTACTACATATTATTATACCATGTCTGATATCTATGCTTATGTCTAATGCCTATGTTCACTTACTATGTCCCGATATACTATGTCTGTACCGCGCTAGTCGAGTAATTAGAAGACCTCATTTATTGTCCTAGTAATGTCTAGCAACTCTCCTTGCCTAGCTAGCTAACATCCCTCAGATCGGCTTCGGCCTGCCTACGACGAGGAGTTCCTTGTGCTGGCTCCTGTTCCTGTACCGGTTGGTTATCCTGCCAAGTCTTGTACACTTATTGAATATACCTAATGCTCGTGCTATTGGAGTTTGAAGAACCTTGTCTAGGATTTCATCACACCACAATCTACTTTCCCGAAAAGTAGATAGATTTTCTACTTTTCGGGAAAGTAGATTATCGACTTTTCGGGGAAGTAGATTTTCGAATTTTAGGGGAAATATTACCTAATTTTGCGAAGTAGATTATCATAGAAAACGGGAAATTTGTATCATAAAAAATGGGAAATATCTACTTTCCGGGAAAGTTGGTTATCTACTTTCCCGAAAAGTAGATAGATTTTCTACTTTTCGGGAAAGTAGATTATCGATTTTTCGGGGGAATAGATTTTCGAATTTTGGGGGAAATATCACCTAATTTTGCGAAGTAGATTATCATAGAAAACGGGAAATTTGTATCACAAAAAATGGGAAATATCTACTTTTCCGAAAGAGTTATCTACTTTTCCCCAAAAAAAGTAGATAGTTTGCACTTTTTCGGGAAAGTAGATTATCGACTTTTCGGGGAAGTAGATTTTCGAATTTTGGGGGAAATATTATCTAATTTTGCGAAGTAGATTATCATAGAAAACGGGAAATTTGTGTCATAAAAACTGGGAAATATCTACTTTCCGGGAAAGTTGGTTATCTACTTTCCCGAAAAGTAGATACATTTTCTACTTTTCGAGAAAGTAGAATATCGACTTTTCGGGGAAGTAGAGTTTCGAATTTTGGGGGAAATATTACCTAATTTTGCGAAGCAGATTATCATAGAAAACGGGAAATTTGTGTCATAAAAAATGGGAAATATATACTTTCCGGGAAAGTTGGTTATCTACTTTCCCGAAAAGTAGATACATTTTCTACTTTTCGGGAAAGTAGATTATCGACTTTTCGGGGAAGTAGATTTTCGAATTTTTGGGGAAATATACCTAATTTTGCGAAGTAGATTATCATAGAAAAACGTGGTATCATAAAAAACGGAACATCTACTTTCCGAAAGTTGGAGCATTTACTTTCCAAAAAGTAGATAGATTTTCACTTTTCGGGAAACAGATTATCGACTTTTCGGGGAAGTAGATTTTCGACGTTTTCGGGAAATATTACCTAATTTTGCGAAGTAGATTATCATAGAAAACGGGAAATTTGTATCATAAAAAATGGGAAATATCTACTTTCCGGGAAAGTTGGTTATCTACTTTCCCGAAAAGTAGATAGATTTTCTACTTTTCGGGAAAGTAGATTATCGACTTCGGGGAAGTAGATTTTCGACTTTTTGGGGAAATATTACCTAATTTTGCGAAGTAGATTATCATAGAAAACGGGAAATTTGTATCATAAAAAATGGGAAATATCTACTTTCCGGGAAAGTTGGTTATCTACCTCCCGAAAAGTAGATAGATTTTCTACTTTTCGGGAAAGTAGATTATCGACTTTTCGGGGAAGTAGATTTTCGAATTTTGGGGGAAATATTACCTAATTTTGCGAAGTAGATTATCATAGAAAACGGGAAATTTATATCATAAAAAACGGGAAATATCTACTTTCCGGGAAAGTTGGTTATCTACTTTCCAGAGAAGTAGATAGATTTTCTACTTTTCGGGAAAGTAGATTATCGACGTTTCGGGGAAGTAGATTTTCGAATTTTGGGGGAAATATTACCTAATTTTGCGAAGTAGATTATCATAGAAAACGGGAAATTTGTATCATAAAAAACGGAAAATATCTACTTTCCGGGAAAGTTGGTTATCTACTTTCCAGAAAAGTAGATAGATTTTCTACTTTTCGGGAAAGTAGATTATCGACGTTTCGGGGAAGTAGATTTTCGAATTTTGGGGGAAATATTACCTAATTTTGCGAAGTAGATTATCATAGAAAACGGGAAATTTGTATCATAAAAAACGGGAAATTTGTATCATAAAAAACGGGAAATATCTACTTTCCGGGAAAGTTGGTTATCTACTTTCCCGAAAAGTAGATAGATTTTCTACTTTTCGAAAGTAGATTATCGGACCTTTTCGTAGCTGAGATTGAATTTTGGGGGAAATATTACCTAATTTTGCGAAGTAGATTTTCATAGAAAACGGGAAATTTGTATCATAAAAAATGGGAAATATCTACTTTCCGGGAAAGTTGGTTATCTACTTTCCCGAAAAGTCGATAGATTTTCTACTTTTCGGGAAAGTAGATTATCCACTTTTCGGGGAAGTAGATTTTCGAATTTTGGGGGAAATATTACCAAATTTTGCGAAGTAGATTATCATAGAAAACGGGAAATTTGTATCATAAAAAACGGGAAATTTGTATCATAAAAAACGGGAAATTTGTATCATAAAAAACGGGAAATATCTACTTTCCGGGAAAGTTGGTTATCTACTTTCTCGAAAAGTAGATAGATTTTCTACTTTTCGGGAAAGTAGATTATCGACTTTTCGGGGAAGTAGATTTGCGAATTTTGGGGGAAATATTACCTAATTTTGCGAAGTAGATTTTCATAGAAAACGGGAAATTTGTATCATAAAAAATGGGAAATATCTACTTTCCGGGAAAGTTGGTTATCTACTTTCCCGAAAAGTAGATAGATTTTCTACTTTTCGGGAAAGTAGATTATCCACTTTTCGGGGAAGTAGATTTTCGAATTTTGAGGGAAATATTACCTAATTTAGAGAAGTAGATTGTCATAGAAACGGGAAATTTGTATCATAAAAAACGGGAAAAATCTACTTTCCGGGAAAGTTGGTTATCTACTTTCCTGAAAAGTAGACAGATTTTCTACTTTTCGGGAAAGTAGATTATCGACTTTTCAGGAAGTAGATTTTCGAATTTTGGGGGAAATATTACCTAATTTTGCGAAGTAGATTATCATAGAAAACGGGATATTTGTATCATAAAAAACGGGAAATTTGTATCATAAAAAACGGGAAATATCTACTTTCCGGGAAAGTTGGTTATCTACTTTCCCGAAAAGTAGATAAATTTTATACTTTTCAGGAAAGTAGATTATCGACTTTTCGGGGAAGTAGATGTTCGAATTTGGGGTAAATATTACCTAAATTTGCGTAGATTATCATAGAAAACGGGAAATTTGTATCATAAAAAAAGGAAAATATCTACTTTCTGGGAAAGTTGGTTATCTACTTTCCCGGAAAGTAGATAGATTTTCTACTTTTCGGGAAAGTAGATTATCGACTTTTCGGGGAAGTAGATTTTCGAATTTTGGGGGAAATATTACCAAATTTTGCGAAGTAGATTATCATAGAAAACGGGAAATTTTATCATAAAAAATGGGAAATATCTACTTTCCGGGAAAGTTGGTTATCTACTTTCCCGAAAAGTAGATAGATTTTCTACTTTTCGGGAAATTAGATTGTCGACTTTTCGGGGAAGTAGATTTTCGGATTTTGGGGGAAATATTACGTAATTTTGCGAAGTAGATTATCATAGAAAACGAGAAATTTGTATCATAAAAACTGGGAAATATCTACCTTCCGGGAAAGTTGGTTATCTACTTTCCCGAAAAGTAGATAGATTTTCTACTTTTCGGGAAAGTAGATTATCGACTTTTCGGGGAAGCAGATTTTCGAATTTGGGGGGAAATATTATCTAATTTTGCGAAGTAGATTATCAGAAAACGAAATTTGTATCATAAAAAATAGGGAAATATCTACTTTTCCGGTAAAGTTGGTAATCTACTTTCCCGAAAATAGAGATATGAGATTTTTCACTTTCGGGAAAAAAAAGTAGATTATCGACTTTTCGGGGAAGTAGATTTGCGAATTTTGGGGGAAATATTACCTAATTTTGCGAAGTAGATTATCATAGAAAACGGGAAATTTGTATCATAAAAAATCGGAAATATCTACTTTCCGGGAAAGTTGGTTATCTACTTTCCCGAAAAGTAGATAGCTTTTCTACTTTTCGGGAAAGTAGATTATCGACTTTTCGGGGAAGCAGATTTTCGAATTTGGGGGGAAATATTATCTAATTTTGCGAAGTAGATTATCATAGAAAACGGGAAATTTGTATCATATTAAATGGGAAATATCTACTATCCGGGAAAGTTGGTTATCTACTTTCCCGAAAAGTAGATAGATTTTCTACTTTTCGGGAAAGTAGATTATCGACTTTTCGGGGAAGTAGATTTTCGAATTTTGGGGGAAATATTACCTAATTTTGCGAAGTACATAACCATAGAAAACGGGAAATTTGTATCATAAAAAATCGGAAATATCTACTTTCCGGGAAAGTTGGTCATCTACTTTCCCGAAAAGTAGATAGCTTTTCTACTTTTCGGGAAAGTAGATTATCGACTTTTCGGGGAAGTAGATTTTCGAATTTGGGGGGAAATATTACGTAATTTTGCGAAGTAGATTATCATAGAAAACGGGAAATTTGTATCATAAAAATGGGAAATATCTACTTTCCGGGAAAGTTGGTTATCTACTTTCCCGAAAAGTAGATAGATTTTCTACTTTTCGGGAAAGTAGATTATCGACTTTTCGGGGAAGCAGATTTTCGAATTTTGGGGGAAATATTACCTAATTTTGCGAAGTAGATTATCATAGAAAACGGGAAATTTGTATCATAAAAAATGGGAAATATCTACTTTCCGGGAAAGTTGTTTATCTACTTTCTTGAAAAGTAGATAGCTTTTCTACTTTTCGGGAAAGTAGATTATGGACTTTTCGGGGAAGTAGATTTTCGAATTTGGGGGGAAATATTACGTAATTTTGCGAAGTAGATTATCATAGAAAACGGGAAATTTGTATCATAAAAAATGGGAAATATCTACTTTCCGGGAAAGTTGGTTATCTACTTTCCCGAAAAGTAGATAGATTTTCTACTTTTCGGGAAAGTGGATTATCGACTTTTCGGGGAAGTAGATTTTCGAATTTTGGGGGAAATATTACCTAATTTAGCGAAGTAGATTATCATAGAAAACGGGAAATTTGTATCATATAAAAGGGGAAATATCTACTTTCCGGGAAAGTTGGTTATCTACTTTCCCGAAAAGTTAATAGATTTTCTACTTTTCGGGAAAGTAGATTATCGACTTTTCGGGGAAGTAGATTTTCGAATTTTGGGGGAAATATTACCTAATTTTGCGAAGTAGATAATCATAGAAAATGGGAAATTTGTATCATAAAAAATGGGAAATATCTACTTTCCGGGAAAGTTGGTTATCTACTTTCCCGAAAAGCAGATCGATTTTCTACTTTTCGGGAAAGTAGATTATCGACTTTTCGGGGAAGTAGATTTGCGAATTTTGGGGAAAATATTACCTAATTTTGCGAAGTAGATTATCATAGAAAACGGGAAATTTGCATCATAAAAAACGGCAAATATCTACTTTCCGGGAAAGTTGGTTATCTACTTTCCCGAAAAGTAGATAGATTTTCTACTTTTCGGGAAAGTAGATTATCGACTTTTCGGGGAAGTAGATTTGCGAATTTTGGGGGAAATATTACCTAATTTTGCGAAGTAGATTATCATAGAAAACGGTAAATTTGTATCATAAAAAATGGGAAATATCTACTTTCCGGGAAAGTTGGTTATCTACTTTCCCGAAAGTAGATAGATTTTTCACTTTTCGGGAAAGTAGATTATCCAATTTTTCGTGAAGCAGATTGAATTTTGGGGGAAACATACCCAATTTGCGAAGCAGATTATCATAGAAACAGGAAAATTTATCATAAAAAACGGGAACATCTACTTTCCGAAAAGTTGTTGAGGTTCACTTTCCCGAAAAGTAGATAGATTTTCATTTTCGGGAAAGCAGATTATCGACCTTTTCGGGGAAATAGATTGAATTTTGGGGAATATTACCAATTTTGCGTGAAGTAGATTATCATAGAAAACGGGAAATTTGTATCATAAAAAACGGGAAATATCTACTTCCCGGGAAAGTTGGTTATCTACTTTCCAGAAAAGTAGATAGATTTTCTACTTTTCGGGAAAGTAGATTATCGACTTTTTGGGGAAGTAGATTTTCGAATTTTGGGGGAAATATTACCTAATTTTGCGACGTAGATTATCATAGAAAACGGGATATTTGTATCATAAAAAACGGGAAATTTGTATCATAAAAAACGGGAAATATATACTTTCCGGGAAAGTTGGTTATCTACTTTCCCGAAAAGTAGATAGATTTTCTACTTTTCAGGAAAGTAGATTATCGACTTTTCGGGGAAGTAGATGTTCGAATTTGGGGTAAATATTACCTAAATTTGCGTAGATTATCATAGAAAACGGGAAATTTGTATCATAAAAAAAGGAAAATATCTACTTTCCGGGAAAGTTGGTTATCTACTTTCCCGGAAAGTAGATAGATTTTCTACTTTTCGGGAAAGTAGATTATCGACTTTTCGAGGAAGTAGATTTTCGAATTTTGGGGGAAATATTTCCTAATTTTGCGAAGTAGATTATCATAGAAAACGGGAAATTTGTATCATAAAAAATGGGAAATATCTACTTTCCGGGAAAGTTGGTTATCTACTTTCCCGAAAAGTAGATAAATTTTCTACTTTTCGGGAAAGTAGATTATCGACTTTTCGGGGAAGTAGATTTTCGAATTTGGGGGGAAATATTACGTAATTTTGCGAAGTAGATTATCATAGAAAACGGAAAATGGGAAATATCTACTTTCCGGGAAAGTTGGTTATCTACTTTCCCGAAAAGTAGATAGCTTTTCTACTTTTCGGGAAAGTAGATTATCGACTTTTCGGGGAAGTAGATTTTCGAATTTTTGGGGAAATATTACCTAATTTTGCGAAGTAGATAATCATAGAAAACGGGAAATTTGTATCATAAAAAATGGGAAATATCTACTTTCCGGGAAAGTTGGTTATCTACTTTCCCGAAAAGTAGATAGATTTTATACTTTTTGGGAAAGTAGATTATCGACTTTTCGGGGAAGTAGATTTTCGAATTTTGGGGGAAATATTTCCTAATTTTGCGAAGTAGATTATCATAGAAAACGGGAAATTTGTTTCATAAAAAATGGGAAATATCTACTTTCCGGGAAAGTTGGTTATCTACTTTCCCGAAAAGTAGATAGATTTTCTACTTTTTGGGAAAGTAGATTATCGACTTTTCGGGGAAGTGAATTATCGAATTTTGGGGAAATATTACCTAATTTTGCGAAGTAGATTATCATAGAAAACGGGAAATTTGTATCATATTAAATGGGAAATATCTACTATCCGGGAAAGT
>NW_024722822.1:0-24280 GCF_018991925.1 Homarus americanus | reverse complement strand
CCTTGAGGTGGTCACCGAAGAGGGAATCACTTGGAGGTGGCTACTGAAGGAGACACTCTGGAGGTGGTCAATGAAGAGTATATTCCCTTGGAGGTGGTCACCGAAGAGGACACTCCCTTGGAGGTGGTCACCGACAATGACACTCCCTTGGAGGTGGTCACCGAAGAGGACACTCCCTTGGAGGTGGTCACCGAAGAGGACACTCCCTTGGAGGTGGTCACCGACGATGACACTCCCATGGAGGTGGTCACCGAAGAGGACACTCCCCTGGAGGTGGTCACCGAAGAGGACACTCCCTTGGAGGTGGTCACCGAAGAGGACACTCCCTTGGAGGTGGTCACCGAAGAGGACACTCCCTTGGAGGAGGTCACCGAAGAGGACACTCCCTTGGAAGTGGTCACCGAAGAGGACACTCCCTTGGAGGTGGTCACCGAAGAGGACACTCCCCTGGAGGTGGTCACCGAAGAGGACACTCCCTTGGAGGTGGTCACCGAAGGGGACACTCCCGAAGAAGTGCCCCGTAGAGCTCCTGCCCAAAAGCTCCGGGCCAATAGGCCTCCTCACCAGGCCAAGAATACCTTGGTCCCAGGGGCCAAAGGTCATCTCAAATCATACGTTGAGCACCGAGCATACATGGTCGCTGAAGCCCGTAAAGCTGCTGCCCAACAGGGCCGGGCCATGGCCAATGAGCACCGCCTGAAAACTCGGACCAAGAATACCTTGGTCCCAAGGGCCACCGAAGGGGATACTCCCCAAGAAGTGCCCCGTAGAGCTGCTGCCCAAATGTTCCGGGCCAATAGGCCTCTTCACCAGGCCAAGAATACCTTGGTCCCAGGAGCCAAAGGTAATCTCAAATCAAAGGCTGAGCACCCAACTAACACGGTCGCTGAAGCCCGTAAAGCTGCTGCCCAACAGGCCCGGGCCATGGCCAAGGAGCGCCGCCTGAAAACTGCATGAAACAAAAGTGATTATTAATCCACGTTGTTTTCTTTTTGTTTATGTTTTTGTGTAAACTAAAAATGAAGTATAAATTAATATTATTTGTATTATTACTCCACAAATAACTTATAAAGCATCTCCTGCATACAATTCTTACTGCACTTACTTATATCACATATATACAGAACTGGTAATACCTGGGTATAAATAACACTTTAAAATAGCCCAACTCTCATACACAAACATATCACTCACCGGGGTATTCTGTCTTGCTGCCCAAGCATTTTCCTAGTTTAAGGCCAACAATATATATATATATATGCTTTAAACCACAAGGAAAGAAGAAAACACGAAGTCCCCAAGCGCTTTCGTGTAATTCACATCTTCAGGGGTGAGTTAACTTTTGAGAAAAGGAAAGGGTAAAGGAAAGAGAGAGAGAGAAGGCCATCAATAGTAATCATTCGGGAAGTTTAGCTGTGAAAGATAAAATTACACTCAGTCTAATTGAACTGCCGCGTCTATGCCAGAGTTTACTACAAAGTCCCTAGTGTGTCTCCCCCCCCTCTCTCTCTCTCTCTTTCTCTCTCTCACACACACACACACACACACACACACACACACACACAGGGTGACCCGGTCCAGCACGTGTCATAGACCACAGCTGGGGTGGGGAGGACAAGAATTTAATACCAGCCTCCAGGGGTAAAAGTGAATTTCATTGGTAAAAAATGGGAGACAGTTACTTATAATGTGAGTTAGGCAGTTAGGCAGAACGGCAGGCAGGCACATACATACATACATACACACATACATACATACATACATTCATAAATACATACATACATACATACATACGTACATACATACATACATACATACATACATACATACATACGTACATACATACATACATACATACATACACACATACATACATACATACATATATATATATATACATACATACGTACATGCATACATAAAAAGGGAGACAATTTGTAAAATAAAGAGATGAGAGAGAGAGGGAGAGAGAGAGGGAGACAGAGAGAGAGAGCGAGAGAGAGAGAGAGAGAGAGAGAGAGAGAGAGGAGAGAGAGAGAGATATCCTCGTACACTCAGAATATGGTCTGACAGCCAAGACGTGACCTACCTACTATCACACATCATGTATCTCTGTGTGGCAGGGAGGGAAGACAGGGAGAATTGGGAGGGCAGGGAGGAGAGGGGATTGAGACTAGAGAGGGCAGGGTGGGAAGAAAACGGAGAGGGAGACTAGAGGGCAGGGAGGAGAGAGGGGGAATAGTAGGGAGGGTAGGGAGGAGAGGAGAGGGATAGTAGGGAGGGCAATGAGGAGAGGGGAGAGATACTGGGGAGGGAAGATAGGGAGATCATCACTACACAGTTCATAGCATCACTATACATCATCACTATAGTTCACATCATAACTACTCAGTTCATAGTGTCACTACACATCATCACTACACAGTTCACAGCATCACTATACATCACCACTATAGTTCACATCATAACTACATAGTTCATAGTATCACTAAACATCATTAGTATAGTTCACATCATAACTACACAGTTCATTGTATCACTACACATCATCACTACACAGTTCATAGCATCACTATACATCATCACTACAGTTCATATCATAACTATGCAGTTCATAGTATCACTACACATCATCACTACACAGTTCATAGCATCACTATACATCATCACTATAGTTCACATCATAACTACATACTTCATAGTATCACTATGCATCATCACTATAGTTCATATCATAACTACACAGTTCATAGTATCACTACACATCATCACTACACAGTTCATAGCATCACTATACATCATCACTATAGTTCATATCATAACTACACAGTTCATAGTATAACTACACATCATCACTACACAGTTCAGAGCATCGCTATACATCATCACTATAGTTCATATCATAACTACACAGTTCATCGTATCACTACACAGCATCACTACACAGTTCATAGCATCACGATACATGATCACTATAGTTCACGTCAAAACTACACATTCTTAGTATCACTACACATCATCACTACACAGTTCATAGCATCACTATACATCATCACTATAGTTCATATCATAACTACACAGTTCATAGTATCACTACACATCATCACTACACAGTTCATAGTATCACTATACATCATCACTATAGTTCATATCATAACTACACAGTTCATAGTATCACTATACATCATCACTATAGTTCATATCATAACTGCACAGTTCATAGTATCACTACACATCATCACTACACAGTTCATAGCATCACTACACATCATCACTACACAGATCATAGTATCACTACACATCATCTCTACACAGTTCATAGCATCACTACACGTCATCACTGTAGTTTACATCATCACTCAGCTCTGTAGTAGCGGGTAACCTCTTACTACATTCTTTCACAAGTGCCTGAGGAACCTAGGGCTCCTGGGGTGCCTTTATTATATATATATATATAATATTTTCTTTCCAAAATGTGCGATCAGTACAAAAGATTTTTACAAGAAGCCACCAGTCAACTCCGAGGCATGGACGCCGAGTTAGCCAAGACTTACACCACTTTAAGTGGTGTAAGGGTTGTGGGCTACAGCGTCTCCCTTGAAATTCCCGCCAACACAAACCTAAACTTTGTGGTGGATAAAATTGCAGATCTGGAAGACTTCCGTTCTAACAACAAGACCGTAGTACAAGGATGCGCGTATCTACGGGAAGAGGTAAAAATACTGGAGAAGATTCCAGACAAGGGGATAATGTTTATTATTCCGCCATGACCGGAAACCAAACTAAGAACGGGTACGTCAAATTTGAAATATGTGATTCCACCACTGGCGTTGCAGAAATTCAAAATTTGTTTCAAAAAGGAAAGTTTGATAGAGAAACTATTTGCGTAATGCACATTACCACTCACTGGCCCGCCTGGCCAGCTGCACCACAACAAGTGAGAGTCCCCAGGTGACCGCCGAAGGGACACTCCAGAAGGTGGTCACTGACAGTGAAACCCCCAGGAGGTGGTCACCGACAGTGAAACCCCCCCAGGAGATGGTCACCGGCAGTGACACTCCGCAGGAGGTGGTCAACGAGAGTGACACCCTCCAGGAGGTGGTCAACGACAGTGACACTCTCCAGGAATTAGTCAAAATGGGAGAACACGACAAAGTTTTTTTACTCGCAGCTGCTAGCAAACTCCGTAGGGTGGTCGACGAGTTAGCCGAGGCTTACACAAATTTAAGTGGTGTAAGGGTTGTGGGCTACAGCGTCTCCCTTGAAATTCCCCCCAACACAGACCAAAACTTTGTGTTAGATAAAATTGCCGATCTGGAAGACCTCCATTACCACAACACGACCGTAGTAAATGGATGCTCGTACCTATGGGACGAGGTACAAAACCTAAGAATTTTACCAGACAAGGGGATAATGTTCTATTATTCCGCCAAGTGCGGAAGACAAACTGAGCAGGGGTACGCCAGATATGAATATGTGGTGTATCCTCCAGTGGTGTTGAAGAAATTCAAATTAGACTTTCAAAAAAAATGCTTCAACACAGAAACTATTTGCGTGATGCTAGATAATGCTATTAAATCATAGCAGCTCATCAACAAAGGCCTTGCCTCCTTCACCACAACAAGTGACAGTCCCCAAGTGGTCACCGACAGTGACGCTTCCCAGGAAGTGGTTACCGACAATGACACTCCCGAAAAGGTGGTCACCGACAGTGACACCCCCATGGAGGTGGTTAGCGACGGTGACACTTCCCAAGAGGTCGTCACCGACAGTGACGCTCCCCAGGAGGTGGTCACCGACAGTGACACTCCCCAAGAGGTGATCACTGACTGTGGCACCCCCATGGAGGTGATCACCGACAGTGACACTCCCCTGGAGGTTGTCACCGACAGTAACACTCCCCAGGAGGTGGTCACCGACAGTAACACTCCCCAGGAGGTGGTCACCGACAATGACACTCCCCTGGAGATAGTCACCGAAGAGGACACTCCCCTGGAGGTGGTCACCGAAGAGGACACTCCCTTGGAGGTGGTCACCGAAGAGGACACTCCCTTGGAGGTGGTCACCGAAGAGGACACTCCCCTGGAGGTGGTCACCGAAGAGGACACTCCCTTGTAGGTGGTCACCGAAGAGGACACGCCCTTGGAGGTGGTCACCGAAGAGGACACTCCCTCGGAGGTGATCACCGACGAGGACACTCCCCTGGAGGTGGTCACCGAAGAGGACACTCCCTTGGAGGTGGTCACCGAAGAGGACACTCCCTTGGAGGTGGTCACCGAAGAGGACACTCCCTTGGATGTGGTCACCGAAGAGGACACTCCCCTGGAGGTGGTCACCGAAGAGGACACTCCCCTGGAGGTGGTCACCGAAGAGGACACTCCCTTGGAGGTGGTCACCGAAGAGGACGCCTCCCCTGGAGGGTCACCGAAGAGGACGCTCCCTTGGAGGTGGTCACCGAAAGGAACACTCACTTGGTGATTTACCGAAGAGGACGCACTCGCGGAGGTGGTCACCGAAGAGGACACTCCCTTGGAGGTGGTCACCGAAGAGGACACTCGCGGAGGTGGTCACCGATGAGGACACTCCTGGAGGTGGTCGCGAAGAGGACACTTTCCCTTGGAGGTGGTCACCGAAGAGGACCTCCCTGGGGTGGTCACCAAGGGACTCCAGCGGAGGTGGTCACCGAAGAGGACACTCCCTTGGGTGGTCACCGAGGACACTCCACTGGAGGTGTGGTCACCGAGGGACGCACTCCCTTGGAGGTGGTCACCGAAGGACACTCCTGGAGGTGGTCACCGAAGAGGACACTCCTTGGAGGTGGTCACCGAAGAGGACACACCATGCAGGTGGTTACCGAAGAGGACACTTTCCTAGAGGTGGTCACCGAAGAGGACACTCCGCGGAGGTGGTCACCGAAGGGGCACTCACTTGGAGGTGGTTGCGAAGAGGCACTTCCCTGGGTGGTCACCGAAGAGGACACTCCCTTGGAGGTGGTCACCGAAGAGGACACTCCCTTGGAGGAGGTCACCGAAGAGGACACTCCCTTGGAAGTGGTCACCGAAGAGGACACTCCCTTGGAGGTGGTCACCGAAGAGGACACTCCCCTGGAGGTGGTCACCGAAGAGGACACTCCCTTGGAGGTGGTCACCGAAGGGGACACTCCCGAAGAAGTGCCCCGTAGAGCTCCTGCCCAAAAGCTCCGGGCCAATAGGCCTCCTCACCAGGCCAAGAATACCTTGGTCCCAGGGGCCAAAGGTCATCTCAAATCATACGTTGAGCACCGAGCATACATGGTCGCTGAAGCCCGTAAAACTGCTGCCCAACAGGGCCGGGCCATGGCCAATGAGCACCGCCTGAAAACTCGGACCAAGAATACCTTGGTCCCAAGGGCCACCGAAGGGGATACTCCCCAAGAAGTGCCCCGTAGAGCTGCTGCCCAAATGTTCTGGGCCAATAGGCCTCTTCACCAGGCCAAGAATACCTTGGTCCCAGGAGCCAAAGGTAATCTCAAATCAAAGGCTGAGCACCCAACTAACACGGTCGCTGAAGCCCGTAAAGCTGCTGCCCAACAGGCCCGGGCCATGGCCAAGGAGCGCCGCCTGAAAACTGCATGAAACAAAAGTGATTATTAATCCACGTTGTTTTCTTTTTGTTTATGTTTTTGTGTAAACTAAAAATGAAGTATAAATTAATATTATTTGTATTATTACTCCACAAATAACTTATAAAGCATCTCCTGCATACAATTCTTACTGCACTTACTTATATCACATATATACAGAACTGGTAATACCTGGGTATAAATAACACTTTAAAATAGCCCAACTCTCATACACAAACATATCACTCACCGGGGTATTCTGTCTTGCTGCCCAAGCATTTTCCTAGCTTAAGGCCAACAATATATATATATATATATATATATATATATATATATATATATATATATATATATATATATATATATATATATATATATATATATATATATATATATATATGCTTATAACCACAAGGAAAGAAGAAACACGAAGTTCCCAAGCGCTTTCGTGTAATTCACATGTTCAGGGGTGAGTTAACTTTTGAGAAAAGGAAAGGGTAAAGGAAAGAGAGAGTGAGAAGGTCATCAATAGTAATCATTCGGGAAATTTAGCTGTGAAAGATAAAGTTACAGTCAGTCTAATTGAACTGCCGCGTCTATGGCAGAGTTTACTACAAAGGTCCCTACTGTGACCCCCCCCCCTCTCTCTCTCTCTCTCTCTCACACACACACACACACACACACATACACACACATACACACACACACACAGGGTGACCCGGTCCAGCACGTGTCATAGACCACAGCTGGGGTGAGGAGGACAAGAATTTAATAACAGCCTCCAGGGGTAAAAGTGAATTTCATTGGTAAAAATGGGAGACAGTTACTTATAATGTGAGTTAGGCGGTTAAGGCAGAACGGCAGGCAGGCACATACATACATACATACATACATACATACATACACTTACATTCACCAAAATACATACATACATACATACATACATACATACATACATACATACATACATACACTTTATACATACATACGCATACATACATACATACACACATACATACATACATACATATATGCTGCCTGCTGCTGCCTGCTATACTATACTCTCTATACTGCCTGCACACATACATACATACATACATAAAGAAACAATTTAGCAAAAATAAAAGAATGAGAAGGAGAGAGAGAGAGAGAGAGAGAGAGAGAGAGAGAGAGAGAGAGAGAGAGAGAGAGAGAGAAAGAGAGACATCATCCTACACTCAGAATATGGTCTGACAGCCAAGACGTGACCTACCTACTATCACACATCATGTCTGTCTGTGTGGCAGGGAGGGAAGACAGGGAGACTAGGGAGGGCAGGGAGGAGAGAGGGGGAATAGTAGGGAGGGTAGGGAGGAGAGGAGAGGGATAGTAGGGAGGGCAGGGAGGAGAGGGGAGAGATAGTGGGGAGGGAAGATAAGGAGATCATCACTACACAGTTCATAGCATCACTATACATCATCACTATAGTTCACATCATAACTACTCAGTTCATAGTGTCACTACACATCATCACTACACAGTTCACAGCATCACTATACATCACCACTATAGTTCACATCATAACTACATAGTTCATAGTATCACTAAACATCATCAGTATAGTTCACATCATAACTACACAGTTCATTGTATCACTACACATCATCACTACACAGTTCATAGCATCACTATACATCATCACTACAGTTCATATCATAACTATGCAGTTCATAGTATCACTACACATCATCACTACACAGTTCATAGCATCACTATACATCATCACTATAGTTCACATCATAACTACATACTTCATAGTATCACTATGCATCATCACTATAGTTCATATCATAACTACACAGTTCATAGTATCACTACACATCATCACTACACAGTTCATAGCATCACTATACATCATCACTATAGTTCATATCATAACTACACAGTTCATAGTATAACTACACATCATCACTACACAGTTCAGAGCATCGCTATACATCATCACTATAGTTCATATCATAACTACACAGTTCATCGTATCACTACACAGCATCACTACACAGTTCATAGCATCACGATACATGATCACTATAGTTCACGTCAAAACTACACATTCTTAGTATCACTACACATCATCACTACACAGTTCATAGCATCACTATACATCATCACTATAGTTCATATCATAACTACACAGTTCATAGTATCACTACACATCATCACTACACAGTTCATAGTATCACTATACATCATCACTATAGTTCATATCATAACTACACAGTTCATAGTATCACTACACAGTTCATAGTATCACTATACATCATCACTATAGTTCATATCATAACTGCACAGTTCATAGTATCACTACACATCATCACTACACAGTTCATAGCATCACTACACATCATCACTACACAGATCATAGTATCACTACACATCATCTCTACACAGTTCATAGCATCACTACACGTCATCACTGTAGTTTACATCATCACTCAGCTCTGTAGTAGCGGGTAACCTCTTACTACATTCTTTCACAAGTGCCTGAGGAACCTAGGGCTCCTGGGGTGCCTTTATTATATATATATATATAATATTTTCTTTCCAAAATGTGCGATCAGTACAAAAGATTTTTACAAGAAGCCACCAGTCAACTCCGAGGCATGGACGCCGAGTTAGCCAAGACTTACACCACTTTAAGTGGTGTAAGGGTTGTGGGCTACAGCGTCTCCCTTGAAATTCCCGCCAACACAAACCTAAACTTTGTGGTGGATAAAATTGCAGATCTGGAAGACTTCCGTTCTAACAACAAGACCGTAGTACAAGGATGCGCGTATCTACGGGAAGAGGTAAAAATACTGGAGAAGATTCCAGACAAGGGGATAATGTTTTATTATTCCGCCATGACCGGAAACCAAACTAAGAACGGGTACGTCAAATTTGAATATGTGGTGATTCCACCACTGGCGTTGCAGAAATTCAAAATTTGTTTCAAAAAGGAAAGTTTCGATAGAGAAACTATTTGCGTAATGCATTACTTTATTACCGACTCACTGGCCCGCCTGGCCCGCTGCACCACAACAAGTGAGAGTCCCCAGGTGACCGCCGAAGGGGACACTCCCCAGAAGGTGGTCACCGACAGTGAAACCCCCCAGGAGGTGGTCACCGACAGTGAAACCCCCCAGGAGATGGTCACCGGCAGTGACACTCCGCAGGAGGTGGTCAACGAGAGTGACACCCTCCAGGAGGTGGTCAACGACAGTGACACTCTCCAGGAATTAGTCAAAATGGGAGAACACGACAAAGTTTTTTTACTCGCAGCTGCTAGCAAACTCCGTAGGGTGGTCGACGAGTTAGCCGAGGCTTACACAAATTTAAGTGGTGTAAGGGTTGTGGGCTACAGCGTCTCCCTTGAAATTCCCCCCAACACAGACCAAAACTTTGTGTTAGATAAAATTGCCGATCTGGAAGACCTCCATTACCACAACACGACCGTAGTAAATGGATGCTCGTACCTATGGGACGAGGTACAAAACCTAAGAATTTTACCAGACAAGGGGATAATGTTCTATTATTCCGCCAAGTGCGGAAGACAAACTGAGCAGGGGTACGCCAGATATGAATATGTGGTGTATCCTCCAGTGGTGTTGAAGAAATTCAAATTAGACTTTCAAAAAAAATGCTTCAACACAGAAACTATTTGCGTGATGCTAGATAATGCTATTAAATCATAGCAGCTCATCAACAAAGGCCTTGCCTCCTTCACCACAACAAGTGACAGTCCCCAAGTGGTCACCGACAGTGACGCTTCCCAGGAAGTGGTTACCGACAATGACACTCCCGAAAAGGTGGTCACCGACAGTGACACCCCCATGGAGGTGGTCAGCGACGGTGACACTTCCCAAGAGGTCGTCACCGACAGTGACGCTCCCCAGGAGGTGGTCACCGACAGTGACACTCCCCAAGAGGTGATCACTAACTGTGGCACCCCCATGGAGGTGATCACCGACAGTGACACTCCCCAGGAGGTTGTCACCGAGAGTAACACTCCCCAGGAGGTGGTCAACGAAGAGGACACTCCCCAGGAGGTGGTCACCGAAGAGGACACTCCCCTGGAGGTGGTCACCGAAGAGGACACTCCCCTGGCGGTGGTCGCCGAAGAGGACACTCCCTTGGAGGTGGTTACCGACAATGACACTCCCCTGGAGTTGGTCACCGAAGAGGACACTCCCTTGGAGGTGGTCACCGAAGAGGACACTCCCTTGGAAGTGGTCACCAAAGAGGACACTCCCTTGGAGTTGGTCACCGAAGAGGACACTCCCTTGGAGGTGGTCACCGAAGAGGACACTCCTTGGAGGTGGTCACCGAAGAGGACACTCCCCTGGGTGGTCACCGAAGAGGGCACTCCCTTGTGGGTGGTCACCGAGGTTGGAGGTGGTCACCGGAGGACACTCCCTTGGAGGTGATCACCGAGGACACTCCCTGGAGGTGGTCACCGAGAGTTGGAGGTGAGGGTCTGAAGAAGGGCACTCCCTTACAGTGTGGTTACCGAAGAGGACACGCACCCTGGAAGGTGGTCACCGAAGGGGACACTCCCTTGGAGGTGGTCACCGAAGAGGACACTCCCCTAGAGGTGGTCACCGACAATGACACTCCCTTGGAGGTGGTCACCGAAGAGGACACTCCCTTGGAGGTGGTCACCGACAATGACACTCCCTTGGAGGTGGTCACCGAAGAGGACAGTCCCTTGGAGGTGGTCACCGAAGAGGACACTCCCTTGGAAGTGGTCACCGAAGAGGACACTCTCCTGGAGGTGGTCACCGAAGAGGACACTCCCTTGGAAGTGTTCACCGAAGAGGACACTCCCTTGGAGGTGGTCACCGAAGGACACTCCTTGAGTTGTCACCGAGGACACTCCTTGGAGGTGGTCACCGAAGAGACACTCCCCTGAGTGTGGTCACCGAAGAGGACACTGCCAGGTGGTCACCGAAGAGGACCTCCTTGCAGGTGGTTACCGAAGAGGACACTCCCTGGAGGGTGGTCACCGAGGACACTCCCGCTGGAGGTGGTCACCGAGGGGGCACTCGCGGAGGTGGTTACCGAGGACACTCCCCTGGAGGTGGTCTACCGAAGAGGACACTTGGAGGTGGTCACCGAGGACACTCGCGCGGAGGTGGTCACCGAAGAGGACACTCCCTTGGAAGTGGTCACCGAAGAGGACACTCCCTTGGAGGTGGTCACCGAAGAGGACACTCCCCTGGAGGTGGTCACCGAAGAGGACACTCCCTTGGAGGTGGTCACCGAAGGGGACACTCCCGAAGAAGTGCCCCGTAGAGCTCCTGCCCAAAAGCTCCGGGCCAATAGGCCTCCTCACCAGGCCAAGAATACCTTGGTCCCAGGGGCCAAAGGTCATCTCAAATCATACGTTGAGCACCGAGCGTACATGGTCGCTGAAGCCCGTAAAGCTGCTGCCCAACAGGGCCGGGCCATGGCCAATGAGCACCGCCTGAAAACTCGGACCAAGAATTCCTTGGTCCCAAGGGCCACCGAAGGGGATACTCCCCAAGAAGTGCCCCGTAGAGCTGCTACCCAAATGTTCCGGGCCAATAGGCCTCTTCACCAGGCCAAGAATACCTTGGTCCCAGGAGCCAAAGGTAATCTCAAATCAAAGGCTGAGCACCCAACTAACACGGTCGCTGAAGCCCGTAAAGCTGCTGCCCAACAGGCCCGGGCCATGGCCAAGGAGTGCCGCCTGAAAACTGCATGAAACAAAAGTGATTATTAATCCACGTTTTTTTCTTTTTGTTTATGTTTTTGTGTAAACTAAAAATGAAGTATAAATTAATATTATTTGTATTATTACTCCACAAATAACTTATAAAGCATCTCCTGCATACAATTCTTACTGCACTTACTTATATCACATATATACAGAACTGGTAATACCTGGGTATAAATAACACTTTAAAATAGCCCAACTCTCATACACAAACATATCACTCACCGGGGTATTCTGTCTTGCTGCCCAAGCATTTTCCTAGTTTAAGGCCAACAATATATATATATATATATATATATATATATGCTTTAAACCACAAGGAAAGAAGAAAACACGAAGTCCCCAAGCGCTTTCGTGTAATTCACATCTTCAGGGGTGAGTTAACTTTTGAGAAAAGGAAAGGGTAAAGGAAAGAGAGAGAGAGAAGGCCATCAATAGTAATCATTCGGGAAGTTTAGCTGTGAAAGATAAAATTACACTCAGTCTAATTGAACTGCCGCGTCTATGCCAGAGTTTACTACAAAGTCCCTAGTGTGTCTCCCCCCCTCTCTCTCTCTCTCTCTTTCTCTCTCTCACACACACACACACACACACACACACACACACACAGGGTGACCCGGTCCAGCACGTGTCATAGACCACAGCTGGGGTGGGGAGGACAAGAATTTAATACCAGCCTCCAGGGGTAAAAGTGAATTTCATTGGTAAAAAATGGGAGACAGTTACTTATAATGTGAGTTAGGCAGTTAGGCAGAACGGCAGGCAGGCACATACATACATACATACATACATACATACATACATACATTCATAAATACATACATACATACATACATACATACATACGTACATACATACATACATACATACATACACACACACATACATACATACATACATATATATATATACATACATACGTACATGCATACATAAAAAGGGAGACAATTTGTAAAATAAAGAGATGAGAGAGAGAGGGAGAGAGAGAGGGAGACAGAGAGAGAGAGCGAGAGAGAGAGAGAGAGAGAGAGAGAGAGAGAGGAGAGAGAGAGAGATATCCTCGTACACTCAGAATATGGTCTGACAGCCAAGACGTGACCTACCTACTATCACACATCATGTATCTCTGTGTGGCAGGGAGGGAAGACAGGGAGAATTGGGAGGGCAGGGAGGAGAGGGGATTGAGACTAGAGAGGGCAGGGTGGGAAGAAAACGGAGAGGGAGACTAGAGGGCAGGGAGGAGAGAGGGGGAATAGTAGGGAGGGTAGGGAGGAGAGGAGAGGGATAGTAGGGAGGGCAATGAGGAGAGGGGAGAGATACTGGGGAGGGAAGATAGGGAGATCATCACTACACAGTTCATAGCATCACTATACATCATCACTATAGTTCACATCATAACTACTCAGTTCATAGTGTCACTACACATCATCACTACACAGTTCACAGCATCACTATACATCACCACTATAGTTCACATCATAACTACATAGTTCATAGTATCACTAAACATCATTAGTATAGTTCACATCATAACTACACAGTTCATTGTATCACTACACATCATCACTACACAGTTCATAGCATCACTATACATCATCACTACAGTTCATATCATAACTATGCAGTTCATAGTATCACTACACATCATCACTACACAGTTCATAGCATCACTATACATCATCACTATAGTTCACATCATAACTACATACTTCATAGTATCACTACACATCATCCCTGCACAGTTCATAGCATCACTATACATCATCACTATAGTTCACATCATAACTACATAGTTCATAGTATCACTATGCATCATCACTACACAGTTCATAGCATCACTATATATCATCACTATAGTTCATATCATAACTACACAGTTCATAGTATAACTACACATCATCACTACACAGTTCAGAGCATCGCTATACATCATCACTATAGTTCATATCATAACTACACAGTTCATAGTATCACTACACAGCATCACTACACAGTTCATAGCATCACTATACATCATCACTATAGTTCACATCATAACTACATACTTCATAGTATCACTACACATCATCACTACACAGTTCATAGCATCACTATACATCATCACTATAATTCACGTCATAACTACACAGTTCATATCATAACTACACAGTTCATAGTATAACTACACATCATCACTACACAGTTCAGAGCATCGCTATACATCATCACTATAGTTCATATCATAATTACACAGTTCATAGTATCACTACACAGCATCACTACACAGTTCATAGCATCACGATACATCATCACTATAGTTCACGTCAAAACTACACAATTCTTAGTATCACTACACATCATTACTACACAGTTCAGAGCATCGCTATACATCATCACTATAGTTCATATCATAACTACACAGTTCATAGTATCACTACACAGTTCATAGTATCATCATACATCACGCCTATAGTCTGGTACTCATAACTACATGCAAAGTCTATATTATCACCACAGCATCACTACACAGTTCATAGCATCACGATACATCATCACTATAGTTCATGTCAAAACTATACAATTTTAGTATCACGCTACATCATCACTATACAAGTTCATAGCATCACTCATACATCATCACTAGTTCATAATTATAACCATACAGTCTATAGCATTACCACACATCATCACTACACAGTTCAGAGCATCGCTATACATCATCACTATAGTCTTTTGGTACCGCATCCACACAGTCTGGTAGTATCACCACACATCATCAACACCACAAAGTCTATAGCATCAGTATACATCATCACTATAATTCACGTCATAACTACACAGTTCATAGTATCACTACACAGTTCATAGTATCACTATACATCATCACTATAGTTCATATCATAACTACACAGTTCATATTATCACTACACAGCATCACTACACAGTTCATTGCATCACAATACATCATCACTATAGTTCACGTCAAAACTACACAATTCTTAGTATCACTACACATCATCACTAAACAGTTCATAGCATCACTATACATCATCACTATAGTTCATATCATAACTACACAGTTCATTGTATCACTACACATCATCACTACACAGTTCAGAGCATCACTATACATCATCACTACAGTTCATATCATAACTATGCAGTTCATAGTATCACTACACATCATCACTACACAGTTCATAGCATCACTATACATCATCACTATAGTTCACATCATAACTACATACTTCATAGTATCACTACACATCATCACTACACAGTTCATAGCATCACTATACATCATCACTATAATTCACGTCATAACTACTCAGTTCATATCATAACTACACAGTTCATAGTATAACTACACATCATCACTACACAGTTCAGAGCATCGCTATACATCATCACTATAGTTCATATCATAATTACACAGTTCAGAGTATCACTACACAGCATCACTACACAGTTCATAGCATCACGATACATCATCACTATAGTTCACGTCAAAGCTACACAATTCTTAGTATCACTACACATCATCACTACACAGTTCATAGCATCACTATACATCATCACTATAGTTCATATCATAACTACACAGTTCATAGTATCACTACACATCATCACTACACAGTTCATAGTATCACTATACAACATCACTCTAGTTCATATCATAACTACACAGTTCATAGTATCACTACACATCATCACTACACAGTTCATAGCATCTCTATACATCATCACTCTAGTTCATATCATAACTACACAGTTCATAGTATCACTACACGTCATCACTACACAGTTCATAGCATCACTACACGTCATCACTGTAGTTTACATCATCACTCAGCTCTGTAGTAGCGGGTAACCTCTTACTACATTCTTTCACAAGTGCCTGAGGAGCCTGGGGCACCTGGGGTGCCTTTATTATATATCTATAAAACATTTTCTTTGCAAAATGGGTGATCAGTACAAAAGATTTTTTCAAGAATCCACCAGTCAACTCCGAGGCATGGACGCCGAGTTAGCCGAGGCTTACAACACTTTAAGTGGTGTAAGGGTTGTGGGCTACAGCGTCTCCCTTGAAATTCCCGCCAACACAAACCTAAACTTTGTGTTGGATAAAATTGCAGATCTGGAAGACCTCCGTTACCACAACATGACCGTAGTACAAGGATGTTCGTACCTACGGGAAGAAGTAAAAAAACTGGAGAAGATTCCAGACAAGGGGATAATGTTTTATTATTCCGCCATGACCGGAAAACAAACTAAGAACGGGTACGTCAAATTTGAATATGTGGTGATTCCACCATTGGCGTTGCAGAAATTCAAAATTTGTTTCAAAAAGGAAAGTTTCGATAGAGAAACTATTTGTGTAATACATTACTTTATTACCGACTCACTGGCCCGTCTGGCCCGCTGCACCACAACAAGTGAGAGTCCCCAGGTGACCTCCGAAGGGGACACTCCCCAGGAGGTGGTCAACGAGAGTCACACTCTCCAGGAGGTGGTCAACAAGAGTCGCACTCTCCAGGAATTGGTCAAAATGGGAGAATACGACAAAGGTTTTTTCCTGGCAGCCGCTAGCACACTCCGTAGCGTGGTCGACGAGTTAGCCAAGGCTTACACAAATTTAAGTCGTGTAAGGGTTGTGGGCTGCAGCGTCTCCATTGAAATTCCCCCCTACACAAACGTAAACTTTGTGTTGGATAAAATTGCCGATCTGGAAGACCTCGGTTACCATAACATGACCGTAGTACAAGGATGCGCGTTCCTACGGCACCAGGTAAAAATCCTGAGAAATTTACCAGACAAGGGGATAATGTTCTATTATTCCGCCAAGTGCGGAAGACAAACTAAGTACGGGTACGCCAGGTATGAATATGTGGTGTATCCTCCACTGGTGTTGAAGAAATTCAAATTAGGCTTTCAAAAAGAATGCTTCAATACAGAAACTATTTGCGTAATGCTAGATAATGCTATTAAATCATAGCAGCTCATCAACAAAGGCCTTGCCTCCTTCACCACAACAAGTGACAGTCCCCAAGTGGTCACCGACAGTGACGCTCCCCAGGAAGTGATCGCCGACAGTGACACTCTGCAGGAGGTGGTCACCGACAGTGACACCCCCATGGCGGTGGTCAGCGACAGTGACACTTCCCAGGAGGTGGTCACCGAAAGTGACGCTCCCCAGGAGGTGGTCACCGACAGTGACACCCCCATGGAGGTGATCACCGACAGTGACACTCCCCTGGAGGTGGTCACCGAAGAGGACACTCCCCTAGAGGTGGTCACCGACAATGACACTCCCTTGGAGGTGGTCACCGAAGAGGACACTCCCTTGGAGGTGGTCACCGAAGAGGACACTCCCTTGGAGGTGGTCACCGAAGAGGACACTCCCTTGGAGGTGGTCACCGAAGAGGACACTCCCCTGGAGGTGGTCACCGAAGAGGACACTCCCTTGTAGGTGGTCACCGAAGAGGACACGCCCTTGGAGGTGGTCACCGAAGAGGACACTCCCTCGGAGGTGATCACCGACGAGGACACTCCCCTGGAGGTGGTCACCGAAGAGGACACTCCCTTGGAGGTGGTCACCGAAGAGGACACTCCCTTGGAGGTGGTCACCGAAGAGGACACTCCCTTGGATGTGGTCACCGAAGAGGACACTCCCCTGGAGGTGGTCACCGAAGAGGACACTCCCCTGGAGGTGGTCACCGAAGAGGACACTCCCTTGGAGGTGGTCACCGAAGAGGACACTCCCTTGGAAGTGGTCACCGAAGAGGACACTCCCTTGGAGGTGGTCACCGAAGAGGACACTCCCTTGGAAGTGGTCACCGAAGAGGACACTCCCTTGGAGGTGGTCACCGAAGAGGACAGTCCCTTGGAGGTGGTCACCGAAGAGGACACTCCCTTGGAGGTGATCACCGAAGAGGACACTCCCCTGGAGGTGGTCACCGAAGAGGGCACGCCCTTGGAGGTGGTCACCGAAGAGGACACTCCCCTGGAGGTGGTCACCGAAGAGGACACTCCCCTGGAGGTGGTCATCGAAGAGGGCACGCCCTTGGAGGTGGTCATCGAAGAGGACACTCCCCTGGAGGTGGTCATCGAAGAGGGCACGCCCTTGGAGGTGGTCACCGAAGAGGACACTCCCCTGGAGGTGGTCATCGAAGAGGGCACGCCCTTGGAGGTGGTCACCGAAGAGGACACTCCCTTGGAGGTGGTCACCGAAGAGGACACTCCCTTGGAGGTGGTCACCGAAGAGGACACTCCCTTGGAGGAGGTCACCGAAGAGGACACTCCCTTGGAAGTGGTCACCGAAGAGGACACTCCCTTGGAGGTGGTCGCAGAGGTCACCCTGGAGATGGCCACCCGGGGGATACTCCCCAAGAAGTGCCCCGTAGAGCTGCTGCCCAAATGTTCTGGGCCAATAGGCCTCTTCACCAGGCCAAGAATACCTTGGTCCCAGGAGCCAAAGGTAATCTCAAATCAAAGGCTGAGCACCCAACTAACACGGTCGCTGAAGCCCGTAAAGCTGCTGCCCAACAGGCCCGGGCCATGGCCAAGGAGCGCCGCCTGAAAACTGCATGAAACAAAAGTGATTATTAATCCACGTTGTTTTCTTTTTGTTTATGTTTTTGTGTAAACTAAAAATGAAGTATAAATTAATATTATTTGTATTATTACTCCACAAATAACTTATAAAGCATCTCCTGCATACAATTCTTACTGCACTTACTTATATCACATATATACAGAACTGGTAATACCTGGGTATAAATAACACTTTAAAATAGCCCAACTCTCATACACAAACATATCACTCACCGGGGTATTCTGTCTTGCTGCCCAAGCATTTTCCTAGTTTAAGGCCAACAATATATATATATATATGCTTTAAACCACAAGGAAAGAAGAAAACACGAAGTCCCCAAGCGCTTTCGTGTAATTCACATCTTCAGGGGTGAGTTAACTTTTGAGAAAAGGAAAGGGTAAAGGAAAGAGAGAGTGAGAAGGCCATCAATAGTAATCATTCGGGAAATTTAGCTGTGAAAGATAAAGTTACAGTCAGTCTAATTGAACTGCCGCGTCTATGGCAGAGTTTACTACAAAGGTCCCTACTGTGACCCCCCCACCCCTCTCTCTCTCTCTCTCTCACACACACACACACACACACACACATACACACACATACACACACACACACAGGGTGACCCGGTCCAGCACGTGTCATAGACCACAGCTGGGGTGGGGAGGACAAGAATTTAATAACAGCCTCCAGGGGTAAAAGTGAATTTCATTGGTAAAAATGGGAGACAGTTACTTATAGGTGAGAGAGTAAAGATAAAGCTTTGTTGACGTGTGTGTGTGTGTGTGTGTGTGTTTTAGGGGAAGGAGACTAAGTTAGGGAGAGTTGAAAGTGCTTGAGCAAACAAAGAGAACAATAAGAACATAATTGAAAGAGAAGAACAACAACAAAACAAAGGGAAAATCATAACCCAAATAAAGACAGGAATGACCTGCTGGTACTGTAGACTTAACTCACAAATCTCAAAAACCACAACCCGAGAATGACAAACAAAAAGACAGTCAAACAGACGCGGTGTGGCCTGGGAGAGCACGCAGCCAGACACTTATTAACATTGGCTTGGATCAAATTTGTATGTGGGTTGAGACAGACATTCTGCTTGTCACCCTCAGACCACACCCAGGTGAGTGTTCCTCTGATGGGGTGATGCGTGCCGCAGGGTTGTCAAAAACCATTCTTGTTGTTTTAATGCTGTAGCCGTAAATTTTAAATCGCTTTAATGTACAATATCTTAAAACATAGATAATTTTTCTATATAAACACGTTAGTGTTGTCTTAAAAAAAATGCACTTGAGTGGCTCACGCCATAGATGTGTCAGTCATTAATGTTTCAGCGACTGACGCAGGTGGGAAGACTGGTCTATGGGTCACTCATGAGTCTTTGAGCGACTGACGCCATAGGTAGACTGGTAGATGTGTCACTCATGAGCGTATGAGTGACTGACAGGGAGTAGAAATTACACATAAAATAATAACTATGAAAGGAGGTCGAAACTTCACCGGAAACAATGGCCTCAAGGGAGGTAGAAATTTCACGGGTTGGCAGGTACTAACATTCTACCTTATTTGTTTATGGTAAAGAAGCGTTTGAAATGTTGATGAGGTATTACACAGGGAAAAAATACGCCCCCACCCCCTCCTCCCTTCTCTCACCCTTCCTCTCTCTCCCTCGTTTTCCGCCTCTCAAAGCTTAAGACGAGTTAACAAGTCGTCTGTAATGAATGTGCTTTGTGTTGGGGTGTATCGTTGAGAGAAATTCAATAAAAAATTTTCAATTTCAATTGTTTATTCCTTGATGGAGGAAGCGAGATCCTAGTGCTGTCACTAGGTACCCCTGTACATTGACACCAGAAGCATCTGGCAAGTGTGACAAGTATATACAGTATAAATATTATAAAGAGGCTTACTAAAGCCTAAGGAAGGCTGGATATTCCTTTAGCACATAATCAATGTTATTTACAAAATATCTGGCCAGTATGGGGAGGATCATCGTGTCTCCGTCAGGGGGTCGTGGAGTGGTGGTCCAGCAGGCGTCACGGAAGCGTTGTGTGTGGGGACATCTTAGGAGGTAATGGATAAGGGTGCTGCTGTCGTGTCTTCTGCATAATGCACAAGAGCGTTGCTCAGGGGATGCGGGGATACTAATCTCCCAAGCAAAGTCATACCCAATGATGATACGGGCAGCTATCACGTCCCTTTTCCGCGACCCTTTCCCATAGACATACGAGAGGTCAGGAAGTTTATGGAGGACATCGTACCAGGTGGGCGGGGAGTCCAAGGGGATGGCTGCTTCCCGAGCTTCTCTGTTTGCGGCGAATTTGGGTCCTAAGCTGTAAAAGTGTTCGAGGATCAACTTAGTCAGGTGCACAAAAAACTTGTCAACTGACTGGCTATTTCATGTGGACTGTCATTAATTCACCATCATATAACCCATTCATATAATTCATCCAAAAACCAACACAACAACATCAAGAGAAAAGAAGACAGAAGACCACCAGAGTCCCAAGAACAAAAAGAAAGAAGACCATGAGAATACCAAGAAAAAGAAAAAATAAGACCATCAGAGTAGTTAAACCATCAAAGTAATGAGTGCAAGAATGAAGACCAAGAGTGCAAGAAGAAACCTCAAGAACGATCCAGAAGAAGAAAGAAGCCATCAGCTCCGGCCGAAAGGCGAAGTGGCCAGTATTCTCTAAACAAATTAAGCTAACCTAGGGGTCAGTCGATCCGCTCAGAGAGTAAAGAATAAGGCTAGTAGAACAACTGAAGACAATTGTTGTGCAAGTATTGTGGAATTGTTGTAATTAATATAAAGTGTAAAGACTAAGGAAATATACACTGGTAGTGTGCCGATTACAGTATATATTCGAAGTGAGAAGTCCAGCTGTGAAGCCATTACACTGTTAACAGTGATGTGAAGAATCAGTGATTATTAAAGCAGACTACAGTACACAAGTGTGTTTCTGTGACCTGGTGGAACTCTACCGGCCTGTTGTTTGTCTGTACACCGATACCGATAGTCGGGAAATTACCGGGGATTGGCGGGTAATTCGACAACACCTGTGAGGGAACCACTGCTCTGTCCATACGATCCTAGCCAGTGGTAACCAGTGGTGGAAGCTGGGTAAGCGGTGAAAGGAGAAGGGTCTAACAGTATTTTACCTCACATTTTCCTTCTACTTCAGAGGGCAGTCCACTTTCAACAATTAATATTGAGAGTAATGTTATCAGTTAAAATACTCGAAAAATAAAAATTTCCGACAGATACGATATAGAATAAATTATTATATTTTTATTTCCTTTCTCCCTATATAGTACTTAATATATAAATAGGTGTTGGCAACTTCTAAATATTAACTAAACGTTTTCCTGACAAACTTATATTTGGTAATGATGAAGTAGATGGTTAGCACCAGAAAAAAAATAATAAAACCCAAATTTCCGGAGATACAATTTCCACCATATTGAACACGAAAATGGAAATGAGAATGCACTGAACCTAACTGTATTTTTTTTACAAGTTGCCCATAATGTCCCACAATAATTTTGGTTCCAGGCCCAGGTATATCTCGTCACTTCTAACAACTTTTCTGAGTAACATTTCCGTCACAAATGATTCGTTTTCTAGAAAATCGATTTAATTTGTTAGGTCATGGGCAACTTGTAAAAATTTACCAACCTAACAGAACCTGATCTAACCAAAGAAACCTACCTAGCTTCCTAGTCAGAGGGCGAACCCCCCGGCATGTTAGGCAAAATGAACTTACGTTGGTATCTGGTATGATGCAATTTTACGTTTTGTCTTTTTTGGGGAACGTGAGAGTACGAGCGGTTGTTGCACTGAACGGCATGTTTCTTCTTCACTGTTCGTTTTCTGTCGCATTTTGAGCACTTGCACGTTTTGCCAACTAATCTATTTTGACAGATGAACACTTGGAGACGGCTTTCTTTCCTATAATTCTTGCCAAGCACAGATAACTTCTAGGATATGATACCGTATTGCGTACCATTGAAAATAATTTACTCCCCCAGTCGGACAGTCCCTCCTTGAGGAAGAAATACCGAGTACGAACATGCAGTTCATTTATTAACTAAGACTTCGTAAGCAAGTATTGAAAATCAAAACCTAAAATATGGATTTGATTCCTGCAATATGACGCTCAATATTTATAACAGAATAGGCTTGGCTTAACCTATTGAGCGGAAAGAAGATAAAAATGGGATTCAAGGGCTTCATAAAGTCTTGACTCAGATATTAACTTTCAAAGAAAACAAAATGATAAGACAATTATACCTATTAACTAGGTAGTAAAACCTGACTCCGTCGTTTTTTGACAATTTATGGCACTTTAGAGCGATTTAATTTATTTACATTCTGACGACAACAGGCCATATTTTTCGGCTAATTATTTTCCGGCAAATATTAAAATTCTTCGCGCATACTCGTAGACAAAGCTCGCTGGGACTTGAGTTTAGTGTCATAGATCACCTTTTCGCAGCGTTTTTACCCTGCAATATCCCTCATCTTCATGCCCTGCCCACTATCCGGGCGATTTATGATGGTAAACACAAAAAAGGAAAACAAAAAAATCTGTACTCATAACTGAAATAAAAAGTTGTATCGATTTTATTAGTTACTATTATCCAAAGAACAACTGTGGAAATTATGAACGAAATACTGTATATAAACGCGTTTTGGTGCTAACTGTCTCTTCCATCTTTACCTCATATTTTTCTAGTTGCAGTTACCTTAGCGAATTTTCTTAGAACTTACGATTTAGAGGGATTAAAATAAGTTCACTAACAAGTTCGCTGGACATAGTGTTGACTTATTACTCATGTAAATATAGTTAAGTAGAATTAAGTAGAATATACCTGAAAATATTTTTTACACTAAACACTAGATAATTAAGTAGCTTAAATGTTTATGTACGTATGTAATGTACATAATGTACATAAATATAAATATGGACGAGTTGACAAAAGAAGTAAACTTGAATAACCCGTTCGTGTTTCATTGTCAATTGAGAACCTTTGATTTGGGCGTTATGTGAAAAAATTGTATCCTAAACTAAGAACTGTTTATTTACCAAAAGTTAGTAGAAAACTACCTCATAGTAAATTAGTAAAATTACCAAATATAAAACAATCATAGCTTCGTATTTCAGGAGGAAACTTATATGACACGTACAGGAAGTATTTCGCGGGCAAATGTCCCAAGGGCCGCTTAGATAACAGATCTCCCAAGGCCACGAAACTAATTGGACGTTTAGGCTAAAAGCTCTTAATCTTTGATGGTCCTTGACCTACAGAGTAATCAATATAGACATCCCCGACATCAGTATTCTTTTAA
>NW_024722821.1:0-15267 GCF_018991925.1 Homarus americanus | reverse complement strand
GGTGGAAAATAAATGTTGGAAAGTTCGATCTGTTTACTGTAGCGGATTGTTTGAATAAAATTGTATTAGACCTGTTTATTCGACCTACCTAACCCAACCTACTCATTCGACCTAAGCTAACCAAACCTACTCATTTGACCTACCTAACTCGGCCTACTCATTCGACCTAACCTAACCCGACTTTTTTTTTTTTTTTTTACGGGAATTAGCCAACCCGGGCACAGGTCAAACGACCCACAACGGAGCCTGGGGGGCGAAAAAAAAGAACGGAAAGAAATTTAAAATATAGAAAAAAGGTTATACTGTATTAATCTACACCACGAAGATGCCGGAAAGCCAGCTTTTTAAAGTGAGACAGATTGTAAGAGCATGGAACACAGAAGAAAGCAAAGCATTCCACAATTTGGCTGTGTGAGGAAAGAAGGAGGTACTATAACGGGTTATTCTCGTGTGACCGATATCCATAGAGAAATGGTGGGCACCGCGGGCAAGACGTGTGTTACGAACCCACGGCCTTACCGGCGGTACACAGGATGCCAAATCCCCTGAACATTGCCCGTTAAAGTACCTGTAAAAGAGAGAGAGTGAAGCAACATTGCGGCGAAGAGAAAGGGGATAGAGGTTGTCGACTAAAGGAGGAGAGTTAATAAGACGAAATGCCTTTGACTCCACCCTATCTAATAGTTGGACAGAAGAAGAGCCACCCCAGATATGAGAGCAGTACTCCAAGTTAGGACGAATGAATCCCTTATATACTTGGAGCAACTGCTCAGGAGTGAAGTAGCTGCGGCATCTGTACAGCATTCCCAACTTTCGGGAGGCAGCTTTAGTTATACTAAGGATGTGTGATTTCCAGGACATATTGGAGGAAATGGTGAGGCCTAACATATTTATTTCAGAATTTGGGGGGATGATTGCGTCCTGAAATGTAATTGGTGGGAGATCGTCTACTTTACAAAGTGTAATTGGTAAATATTGAGTTTTGTTACTATTGAACTTAACCAAGTTTGTATCTCCCCATTCAGAGATGCTGCACAGATCCGCGTTGATAGAAGTAATGATACCAGTTCTAGAAACAGGTCTAGTTTGAGAGTTAGGAGGAAGGGGAAAATGTGAGGAAGAGTGAAGAGTAGAATCATCGGCGCAAGAATGGATAGAATTAGTTGTAGTGTGAAGTAAATCATTGATAAAAAGAAGAAAGAGAGTTGGTGAAAGAACAGAACCCTGTGGGACGCCACTATTGGTAGAGAAAGAGCGAGAAATCGATCCCTCGATAACAACTGCCATGGATCGGTTCTCGAGGAAGCTAGAGATGAGAGAACAAAGTGGGGGAGAGAAACCAAAAGAGGGAAGCTTAGATAGCAAAGACTTGTGCCATACCCTGTCAAATGCTTTGGAGATGTCGAGGGCCACGACAAAAGTTTCCCCATAATCCCTAAGAGAGGATGACCAAAGATGGGTGCAATAGGAGAGCAGATCACCAGTAGATCTTGCCTGGCGAAAGCCATACTGGTGATCCGACAAAAGAGAAAGGCGTTCAAGGTGACGGAGAAAATGGGAGTTCAAGATAGTTTCGAAAATCTTAGAGAGGGATAAAGTTAGGGCAATGGGGCGATAGTTAGAGGGATTAGAATGGTCTCCCTTCTTCGGGATGGGCTGAACCAAGGCATGCTTCCAAGAAGAAGGAAAAGTTTTGGTTTTGAGGCAAAGGCGAAAGAGGCGAGCAAGCACAGGGGCCAGGGCTTCAGCACACTCCCCCAGAACACGAGGGGGTATTCCGTCCGATCCATGCGCCTTACTCACATCCAACCTGGATAACACACCGGCAACCCTGCGAGTGGAGATTATAGGAAAGTGCATAGGTTCAGTAGGAGGTGCAGGGGTAGGAGGGGTAGAGAGGGAATCGTCTAAGGTGGAATTAGAGGAGAATAAGGTGCCAAAGAGGTTGGCTACTCATTCGACCTAACCTAACTCGACCTACTCATCCGACCTACCTAACCCGACCTACTCATTCGACCTACCTAACCCGACCTACTCATTCGATCTACCTAACCCGACCTACCTAACCCGACCTACCTAACCCGACCTACTCACTCGATCTACCTAACCCGACCTACCTAACCCGACCTACTCATTCGACCTACCTAACCCGACCTACTCATCCGACCTACCTAACCCGACCTACTCATCCGACCTACCTCACCCGACCTACTCATTAGACCTGCCTGATAACACAAAAACCTATAATAGTTCCTACATCGTGAGTTGTTAAGTTCCTCACAAGGATAGAGAGAATTTCCTGGAAGACTTAGTGTGATGGATTATATTTACTGAGTTTGTTATAGCAGGCCATTAAGATGATAATTATATTATCAACCCTTGGTCTAAAACACTGGACATGGATAATATATCACATAAACACATTCATCTTTGAACTATAATACTGAACGTTGAACCTACATTAACAAACGACGTTGATCGCTTGAATTAAGACATTATGCTTTGAACATTGAGATCTACATTGATATATTGTTCACTTTATCTATGACTTCATGTTCAACAGACTCCATGACCGGCGGAAAATGACTCTATGACTGGAGAAACATAGAGGAGGAACATGGAGGAGGAGGAGGAGGAGTAGGAGAAGGAAGAAAGGGAGGAGGAGGAGGAAAAGGAGGAGGAGATGGACAAGGAAGAGGAACGACGAGGGAGGAGGAGGAAGAGGAATAGGAGGAAGAGAAGGAAGAAAGGGAGGGGGAGTAGGAAGAGGAGGTGGTGAAGTAGAGGAGGAGGGGTAGCAAAAGTAATAAAAGTAGCAATAGAAGGAGGAGAAGGAAGAGAAAGAGTTGGAGGGGGAGAAGAAAAGAGGAAACAACGAGGAGACGGAGAAGGAGATATAAAAGTTGTAGTAGTAGTAACAGTAGTAACAGTAGAAGGAAGAAGAGAAAAGTGAGAAAAATAAGAGAAACTAAAACACGAAAAATAAATACAAAATAATAAACATTAAAAAAAATATATAAGAAAAATCCAAACAGAAATAAAAATTCAGAGCCCAAAACGTCAACCTCTTCTCTCTCTTCCCTCTACCCCTACCTGAGAGAGAGAGAGAGAGAGAGAGAGAGGCGGAACACACACACACACCCAGCCACGACCTATGAGAGAGTAGCATTAGTCACCTGTTCCAGTGGACGTAAACAGAGCACCTGAGCACGGACAAGTGAATTAGGAGAGTGAGGCGACCAGGTGAAACATGACCCAACCCCCCCCCCTACCTCCATCCTCCACCCACCCCCCACACACACACTCAACCCCCATCATACATAAACCACCCCTACCTCCACCCTCCACCCACCCCCCACACACACAACCCCCCTACCTCCATCGTCCACCCTCCACCCACCCTACACACACAACCCCCACCATACATAAACCACCCTAACCTGACCTAACCTAACCTAACCTGACCTGACCTGACCTAACCTGACCTAACCTAACCTAACCAAACCTGACCTGACCTGACCTGACCTAACCTAACCTGACCTGACCTGACCTAACCTAACCTAACCTAACCTGACCTGACCTGACCTGACCTAACCTGACCTGACCTGACCTGACCTAACCTAACCTAACCTTGTGCAGTGTTGACTGAGGTGCCGCTCTCTAGGAGGAGGTTCACCACCTTCTCGTGGCTGTAATGTATTGCCCAGTACAGAGCCTCGCCTTCAAACAGAGAAAGATCAGTGGTAATATTTGATTAACACATAGATAGATTTTGTAGATTAAACATACATTAATTATTTCAAACATGAACACGCTTTCGGAGGACGCATTTAATATATACTTATTGTTACCACAATAAGACATACTAATTACGCATCAGTAATATTTCAATGTTATTCTGATCTCTTTAAATGTTAGTTTTTGCATAATGTAATATTACTGATAAGTAATTAGTCTTAGTTTGTCTTATTGTGGGTAAAACAATCTCACAACAGGGGCGAATCCAGGATTATCAAAAGGGGGTCCAAGAGGTTGTGGGTGGGGGACAATGGTGAGGACAGCATCCCAACCCAGCTGGGGCGGGGGGGGGGGGGACGCTGTAAGACCCCAGATAATTGTTTAAAAGTGACCAATATTATGGTCATTTTGAGGCCATGTTATATTCGGAGATAATCTGAGGTCAATAGTTATTACTTTTTACTATATAAAAACGCCTGAGTACAATACTGTATTAAAGAAAAACTATTATAATTTGGTGATGAAACGGGAGGTCGGGCAGTGATTATAGTAGTACCTGGTGTGTGGTAATAAAAACATACTTAGGTCTGTTAGGACGTGCTTGATAATACCCATCTTTGGGATGACATAACTCACTGCTACAATCTTTATCCCTCAATAGGTATTTGACCAAAATGTGGGCTAATAATACCCAATATTTAGGCCAAGTTCACCACAAATTGGTATACATTACTGACCCGTTATAAAGTGCTTCCCGCACAGTGTTCTGGGCTACAACATAACCATAGCTTTCTTCTTTCACTTATTAATTTGTTGCCTTCCTCTCTCCGAGTTGATATCTTGGGTATTTGATAAAGGGAAAGGCTGGAGTGCTTACTGCATTTATTTCCACAAGCCAGAATGTGTGGCATCGCTACAGCAGCCACCAAGCCACTAAAAGTTAATAACATTAGCCCACGTCCGTAAGATTTCACTTGTTTACAATCTCATGTGCTCTCAGGTTCGCGCGCTTACCCATAATGCCCCTTAATAGTGACGTCACAGTTTGATGATTATTGTAAATCCTCTGTTCAGTCAGTCAGTCAGTCTATCTAAGTCGGTCAGTTATTTAAGTCAGTAAATTTAAGTCGGTCAGTTATTTCAGTCAATAAATTTAAGTCAGTCAGTTATTTAATTCAGTCACTTATTTAAGTCAGTCAGTAACTTAAGTCAGCCAGATATTTAAGTCAGTCAGTCTATCGAAGTCGGTCAGTTCTTTAAGTCAGTCAGTTATTTAAGTCAGTTAATCTAAGCCAGTCAGGTATTTAAGTCAGTCAGTTATTTAAATAATTAATCTAAGCCAGTCAGTTATTTAAGTCAGTCAATCCAAGTCAGTCAATTATTTAAGTCTTTCAGTTATTTAAGTCAGTCTATTAAAGTCAGTCAGTTATTTCAGTCAGTCAGTTATTTAAGTCAGTCACTCAATCTAAGTCAGTCAGTTATGTAAGTCAGTCAGATATTTAAGCCAGTTAATCTAAGCCAGTCAGGTATTTAAGTCAGTCAATCCAAGTCAGTCAATTATTTAAGTCTTTCAGTTATTTAAGTCAGTCTATTTAAGTCAATCAGTCTATTTAAGTCAGTCAGTCTATTTAAGTCAGTGAGTCCATTTAAGTCAGTCAGTTATTTAAGTCAGTCAGTTATTTAAGTCAGTCAGTTACATAAGTCAATCAGTTATTTAAGTCAGTCAGTCTATTTAAGTCAGTGAGTCCATTTAAGTCAGTCAGTTATTTAAGTCAGTCAGTTATTTAAGTCAGTCAGTTACATAAGTCAATCAGTTATTTAAGTCAGTCAGTCTATTTAAGTCAATCAGTTATTTAAGTCAGTCAGTCTATTTAAGTCAGTGAGTCCATTTAAGTCAGTCAGTTATTTAAGTCAGTCAGATATTTAAGTCAGTCAGTTACATAAGTCAATCAGTTATTTAAGTCAGTCAGTCTAAGTAAGTCAGTTATTTAAGTCAGCCAGTTATTTAAGTCAGTCATTCTATCTAAGTAAGTCAGTTATTTAAGTCAGTTAATTTTGACAGTCAGTTATTTAAGTCAGTCATTTATTTAAGTCAATCAGTTCTTTAAGTCAGTCAGTTATTTAAGTGAGTCAGTTATTTAAGTTAGTCACTTATTTAAGTCGGTCAGTTATTTAAGTCAGTCAGTTATTTAAGTCAGTCAGTGAGTCAGTTTATTAAGTTAATAAATGTTATTAAATGATCTTGGTGTTTAAACGCTGCCGAGTGTTAAGATGGCCGGTGTTAACGATATACCACGAACTAGATGGTTAGTTTTAGACATGTACCACGACCATAATAACTAAGGGTGTTTTACTTCACGTCAAGAGCCTTACTAACTCATTCTAACCTAAAGTGACTTAATATATTTACCCTTTGGTTAGTATGATTTGGTTTAGTTGTTGACTTATGAAATAAGTTATATTCGGTGGTTCCGACGTTCGTGGTATTTATTACCCAATCATAGATAATTATTAATTATCTAAATTATTAATTAGTAGACGACATAACCTTTTTTAAAAGTATTTTTAGACAATTACCTATTTCCCAAACATTATGACAGTTTATTATACAATGTATATTGATGTTTTTAAATACTTAATGTCGGCTCAAGATGTCCGGGTTTATGTTAATAATTTACCCCATATATCACTTGAGTAACTTTACAAGTAATTTACTCATTGTCATATATGTATTTATTCATCTATAACTTTAACTATGTTTTTATCCTCTATGTATTTAAGTTTATTAATTTATAATTAATTATAAAATATAAGAGTGATCAATGTTTTAACGGAAATATTATTCAACACTTTTATTACGTCATCTACGCCACTGATCATGTAAATAAAAAAAATAAATTAAATAAAACAGGATAATCTTAAAAATAAACGAATAAGAAAAGAAGTTAAATATTTATAATAAAAATAGTTTATTATAGGTGTGTTTCCCCTGACATGGTGCAGCCAGTCACTCAGTCAGTCGCCCACCAGCCTCGGGTGTGAGTGTGTCGTCCTCCGTCAATAAACATCGTTACACGTATATTTGTGAATTATTTTTAATAAGTTAATAATGCAGTTTTCCGAAAACACATTTAAAGTGTTACATCGTTGATATAAAGCCGTTAAATATTTGAGATAAGTCATAATAAAGGTTATATATAACAATGCTTAGGTGTTTTAATGCCAGCTGACCAACTGGGCGGGGCCAAGTAAATATGTTGCCAACTATGATTTTCACCAATTTTCCCCCTAAAATATTGTTTATTATATACCCCAACTGTACCTACACCAAGCTCCCTCAATACAATATACCAAACATATTACTGAAATAACATTATTGTTTTAAGTGACTACCTCACTGGGTGTGAGTGTCTAGCGCCACGAGCTTCATGTGTGTGCTTGATCCAGCTCCTAACTCTAAACATAACTAACGTATTTCCTCCATCAGTTATAATAAAGATACATAATTATGTGTATTGTAGGGGTATCGTGATATTAATGTTGTCTAGTTCTCAGGATGGAAGGAAACTCTAATGTGGTTTTCTTGTATAATATATAAGTTATATGATAGACAGTCTGGTGCTGGAGGTGCTGTGTGGTGAGGGGCTGCTTGGTAGAGAAGTGCGGTGAGTAGCTTGTTGAAGGAGGTAGATGTGCAGGAGCTTCGTTAGAGAAGATGTTGCCTGTTGCTGGCCTCCTGGTTGAATGAAATGTTAACAGCGTGGAGCTTGCTGGAGGAGATGTTGCTTGTTCAGGAAAATGGGCAGAATGAAAGTTGGTTGGTGAGGAAGCTCAGAGGACATGCTCGCTGGCGGGAGCGAGGACCGCCAGGCAGGCGGAGGAGAGGCGAGGGTCGCCAGGCAGCGGCAGAGGAGGTGTTGCTTGTTCAAGAAGATTGGTCAGACTGAATCTCAATGGAGAGACAGAGCTTATATACCCAGCAGCAGCCGCTATGAGTCATGGTGGGAAAACCCGAGAAGTAGCCGGTGAATAGTTTCGTTGCTAAGATACGGTAACATCTGGTTGGTTGCTAGGGAAGGCGGCACATTGGAATGCGATAGCAGGTGGTGAGCTGCTACGCAGTTGTAGGCAGTTGTAGGGGAGAAGTCCACTACAATACTCCCCCTCCCCTCCAGGCGGTGTAGGAGACTTGTTGATTGTAGAGTTGCTTAGCACATGTGAGGCAGACCGGGCGGTGCATGCCTCATGTGAGACAACGGCGATGGCGTGATGAGCCGATCGCTGAAATACAACTGTCTAGATACACACTATCTGTGGGAGAAGGGAGAAAAAGGGTGTGTGGAGGCGATGAATGTTGTGCTTCCCTCACGACAGGTACAGGGTCGTCAGATGCGCCTGCTGGGGTGTGTGTGGGCCTGGATCAGGAGCAAGGGCTGGGTCAGCAGAAGCGGGTTAGGGCTCGTGACAGCAGCTGGGTCCACGACAGCAGCAGGGTGCAGGACATTAGCAGGGAGTACCTGAGGGAGAAAAGAGGGGGTGTGGAGGCGATGGATGTTGTGTGCTTCCCTCACGGCAGGTACTGCTGGGCCGGGGTCGGCGTCTGAGGCAGGACGGGTGTGCTGGGGTCGTCAGAATGTGGTGCGTGAGGCAGGAAGAGGAGCTGGTGTCTGCTTGAAGACTGGGAGCGTGATCAGTGTCTCCTCCATCCTGTGTGAGTGCTTATCTCCGGGAGTCACCATTGTAGGGGTATCGAGATATTAATGTTGTCTAGCACTCAGGATGGAAGGAAACTCTAATGTGGTTTTCTTGTATAATATATAAGTTATATGATAGACAGTCTGGTGCTGGAGATGCTGTGTGGTGAGGGGCTGCTTGGTAGAGACGTGCGGTGAGTAGCTTGTTGAAGGAGGTAGATGTGCAGGAGCTTCGTTAGAGAAGATGTTGCCTGTTGCTGGCCTCCTGGTTGAATGAAATGTTAACAGCGTGGAGCTTGCTGGAGGAGATGTTGCTTGTTCAGGAAAATGGGCAGAATGAAAGTTGGTTGGTGAGGAAGCTCAGAGAAGGACATGCTCGCTGGCGGGAGCGAGGACCGCCAGGCAGGCGGAGGAGAGGCGAGGGTCGCCAGGCAGCGGCAGAGGTGTTGCTTGTTCAAGAAGATTGGTCAGACTGAATCTCGATACGATACGAAGTCATTAGTTAAGAGGTGAAAGAAGATTATTAGGGTTGAAGAAAAAGTGGTGAAACTGAAATACAGTAGGAGTAGAAAGAATCTGGGCTCAACCAGATCGCTTCATCTTTCTTATTGGTGTTTTGTCTTTGTTCTGCTCCCTTGGGTCGTCAGACCTTTGTATTAATATTGGTTTATTTATATAATGCTGCTTATTATTATTATTTTTATTATTGTTGGAGTTAGTGAGCCCGCCCAGGTCCTTGTGTAACTGGGAGGGTAGTCACATTTTGTTTTTTGTTTTTTTGAGGTGTTAGTTAAGTGTTAGTTGTGTTAGTCTAAAGGTACACTGTATGGAGAGGCCTGCCAGGTTCTTAGTGGAGCTGGTTGGTCACTCTCATCTTTATTCCTCTAGTAATGTTTTATGTAAAAATGTGTATGTTGAGGCAGGAGGTGGTTCAATTACTTCTTCCTGGCTGATATAGCTGGGAGGGTAATCACATTATTATTATTAATATTATTAATATTTATTTATTTATTTATTTATTTATTTATTTATTTATTTTTTTTTGAGTTAGTGAGCCCGCCCAGGTCCTTGTGTAGCTGGGAGGGTAGTCACATTTTTTTTTTTTTTTTTAACTAAGATGTTAGTTCAATGTTAAATGTTAAATGTTAAATGTTAAATATTAGTTATGTTAGTCTAAAAGTACACTGTATTGAGAGGCCTGCCAGGTTCTTAGTGGAGCTGGTAGGTCACTCTCATCTTTTATTCTCTCTATTCGTTTTATGTGTATATTGGGGCAGGAGATGGTTCAATTACTTTCTTTCTGGCTGATTTAAACCAACTGTGTTCTTGGAATTCTTCGTTATCTATTATATTTATCCAGTTTTGGTAAGTTTCTGCGTTGATTTGTCAAATTTGTTTCCAATATTTGCGGCTTTGTTGTGTATTTCTACATTGATTGCTAGGAGGTTTGCTCTCTTGTGTAGCTTTTCATTATTGATGTGGTCTGTATATTTTATGTTGTAAAAAAATCTAAGGGCTATATTTGGTACAGTTTGTAACCTTTTAATGCTCGTTTTACTAAGGGTGTTCAATGGGATGGGTGGGTAGTCCATAATTTATTTGACAAAGACTATATAAATATTTATTTTGTTATTTATGTTAAGGTTTTTAAATCGTTTTATTTTTGATAGTCTTCGTCTTGCCTGGCGTTCTGTATCTTTTATGTATGCTATATATCCTCTTTTTGTTAGTTTTAGTCCAAGCATTCTGCCTTCAGTGTCGTATGAATATAGTTCCTGGCTATTGGTATTGTCTTGAATTTGTTCTCATTCGTCCTGATTTTCCATTTTTTCTCAAAGTCATATATGTTTTTATCGCTGTTGCCGTGTAGCGTGCCATAAATTGAGTTGATTTTCCTGGGTATGATACTATTTGAGTAATATCAACAGCAAACACATATTCACTAAAGGGGTAGGTTGGCAGTAGCCTGAAGTATAAATTGTGGCATGGTGTTGGAGAAAGTTAGCATCCTCCTTGAGGCACTCCACTCTCAAGATTAAACATAGTTCCCATAAAGTTTCCAATTTGAATTTGTGCTCTCCTATCATCTAAATAGTTACACAATATTCTTAGCAAGTATTCGTTAAGTCCCAGTTTTAATATTTTATATTTCAAGCCTAAATGCCAAACTTTATCAAAAGCCTTAGAAACATCCCTTAAAATTATATTGATCTGGTTACCCTTGCTTTTTTCTATTGCAATTATTTCCGTTATTGTAGCTATTGCAGTTAGGGTATTTCTATTGGGCATAAATCCATGTTGTCTGTTGTTAGTTTTCCCATGTTGTGTTAAAAAGGCTATAAGTCTTGAATTTAATATTTTTTCCAATAGTTTCCCGGTAATTTCTAATAATGATATTGGCCTGTAGTTTAATATTTCCTTATTGTCCTTACCCTCCTTCGGAATAAATATAATTTTAGCATATTTTAGTTTGTCTGGAAAGTAGCTTGGTTATTAGCATGCGTTATAAATGTTTAATAGATGTGTATTTAAAATGTTTTCAGGTAGATTCATGATCATATTTCGTGTAATACCTGTGAGCCCAGGGAGCTTTCATGTTCCTCCAGACGGTGCATCATTTCTCCATGGTTATTATTTGATTATTAGGTAATAAGTTATAGTCTATATATTGCCTTGGGGTGATTCTATGTATTTGTCTTCCCATTTCTTCTTCTATCCTTTCTTCGTGTTCACTATCAAAATCTTCATTTTCCTCATCTGATATTTTTAAAACTTTTACCCATTCCCTTTTGAATGCTGACTCTTGTTCATTTTCCTCGTGCAATTTTGTTCCATTTTGGTCTTTAATGTATGGTGTTTTTTGCTTGTTGTGCCCCATCATCTTGTTTATGGAAGTCCAAAATGTTTTTGTGTCTTTAGTCATATCAGCCGCCATTATAATATCATTCCATTTTTTATTGTTTGCTTCCTTACATGCATCTCTTAATTTTATCTGTAGTCCTGTCTGTGTCGTATATAGCCATCTGTTACTGCCGTGTCTTTCCATATACCTTTTTATTTCATTGTAATAGGTCTGGATTAATTTAACTTCTTCTGGTAGTCTGTTGTTGGGTAATGTTCTAAAGTGTAGAGTAGGAGTGTGTGTTTGGTTATAGATGTTTTTATTGCTGAGTGCAGTCTGTCCATTTCTGAGTCTATATCTTCTGTTGTTTTCCCTTGTAGGTTAATCGAGTGGTGATTACTTAAGTCGTCTTTGAAGCTGTCCCAGTCTGTTTTACTCATTTCAGTCTCTTTTTTATTGGTATCTGTATGGGGCTTGTTGACAGTGTTAGTATAATTGGCAGATGGTCACTGCCTGTAAGAGGTCCCTGTATTATATGGTAATTGAAAAAGGCTTTGTTGTTGGTAAAAATTTTGTCTGGTGTCGATTGTGTTTTGTGATTTCTCCAGGTTGGAAAGTTAGGTCCCAGATGATTGATTTTCCCTAAATTTATTAATTGATTAAGGGCGTTTCCCACGACGTTATTGTTTGTATTGTCAAAAATCCTATGTCTGGCGTTAAAGTCTCCTAAGATGTACATCGGATGACTATTGTTAGCCAATTTTAATAGGTCTTCTATAGGTAAGTAGGGTCGTCTCGGTAGGAGATAAGTAGTAGCAATAATTACGTCTCCTTGAGTTGTATTTATTTTTATTGCTAGAAATTCATCCTGGAAGTCATCAATTAGTTTAAATTTTAAGTTTCTTTTAACCGCTATCGCTACTCCGTCATTTTTCTCGCCCGATTTATTTCTTTGGTTTACATAATAGTTAAAGAGTTTTATGTTGTTGTTTTCTGTCTCACCGTGACTGTTTATTAGTATAATGTCAGGGTCAATTTCGCGACATATATTACTTAGGTTAATTCTCTCGGTCTTCCAGTTTCTTACGTTGTGTTGTATTATTCTTAAAGTTCTTACTGTTTGTCTATTGTCCATTATTTCTTATACTTGGATTGTGGCAGTTGGAGTGGAGACCTATCATCCTGTTTCCCGCTTCTGATTCTTCTATACTCTGACGGGTCTACTATTTTAAAGTCTTTGGCCGTAATCTTTAGTTTGTCTGTAGTAATTAGTGACCAGACATAATCTTCACTTAGGGATTTTTCTTGATATGTCCACTTGTATATCCCTCCTTCACAGTTTTTTTACTATTGTCCCTCCTGTTGGTCTCGATGTTGGGATTCCATGTTTTGTTGTAGTGATAACTTTTAATCCAATTTCTTCAGCAGATTCAGGTTGTATATTGTGTTCAGTTTCCATCTTATCTTCTCTCCTCCTACTCCTTTGTCTTATAGTCTGTCCTTTTGTTATTTCTATCTTCTCTTTGTCACTTCTAGTCATTTGTCTGGGATCTCTATCAGTCGCTTGTGTTCCTTGTGTATCAGCTGTTGCTCCTTGCTCAAACCTTTGTTCGCCTAGATGTAGTCTTTCTCTCAGTTCGCTTGCATATGTTGCCTGAAATAGTTTTTCGGATTGTGGATTCTCTGGAAATATCATCTCTAGTAGGTTATTCAATTTAAACATTTTCCTTAATTCCTCATTGTATGATCCGGGTGCAATGATATTGTGCAAATGTGCATGGATCATACTAATCATTACCTTATCATGTATTATTCCTTAGGTTTAATACTGTGGATTCTGGTCTATGAGCCTCTTGGACCGCTCTCTTTTGCTATTTCGACGTATGTCGTATCCTTTTGTCTTGTTCATACCGCTGTTTCTTGTTCATATGCTTTATCATGTGTTTTTATTGGGCATGCCATTGCTAACGTCCTATGTCCCTGTATACATTCCGTTTCTCTTACAGTTGAGACGTAACATGTGTATTCTTACACATTCAGTGTAGGTATGGTCGTCGCCTGCACAATCTGGTAGTACTTTTTTTCTTTTTCCGGACAGTCCTCTCGTTGTGTGTTCTTCATATTTGCTTAACCCAGGAGAAGCAAGTTTGCAGACTGATGAATGTCTCCTTCTTTATTTGGTAGCTGCCTACTACCAACTACCTTGAAAATGGCACGAAAAACAGCCCACGTCATCGAGCAAATTAATGAATATGAAAAAAGTGGAAAAAAACAAACTAATACACAGAAACTAAAGATCATACACATTGCCAAAATATACCCAGCACCAATAACAGTCAACAACGTACCTATACAATACTCCAACGAAGGCAAAATTCTGGGACTCACAATAACAAGAATAGGCATAGCAAAACACATAACGCAATGCAAAACGCTTGCCCAATCACAACTCACAAAACTACGAAGATTTAGCAAAATGGACACCAAACTTCAACTACACCTATTTAAAGCACTTGTCCGCCCCCACCTGGAGTACCCACCAATACCACTCAGCACGATCAGCAAAACCAGCCAACTTAAACTTCATTCAGTACAATACAAAGCTATCCGTAGAGCATCAAAGTAACTCCCCCATACACCACCAAAATACATGAACTTCACGAATTATACAATATCGAACCACTGAACACACGTACACACAGCCAAGCCCAGAGAATCTGGAGCAAACTTGAAAAGTTGGAGGACTCAATATTCTCCCAGTTAAAAGAAGAAGTAACTACTAGAACACACAGTTGGTGGCCCAAGAGCCTCCATACTAACATAGAAGAACAAGACCCATTTTATGCATACTGTATATGTGAACAAATAACACCACCATATAACAAACATAAATTAACACCCATTACACTAATAAATGCCGAGCTAGATTTTTTTTTTTTTTTTACGGGGATTAGCCCACCCAGGCACAGGTCACTGACCCACACCGGGGCCTGGGGGGGCGAAAATGTAGTAATATAATAATAATAATAATAATAATAATAATAATAATAATAATAATAATAATAATAATAATAATAATGATAATAATAATAATTCAGATAAGAAAATTAAAAAAACATGTAAAAAATTAAAATAATAAAATATTAATGATAATAACACTGCAATAATAATAATAATAATAATAATAATAATAATAATAATAATAATAATAATAATACTGCAATAATAATAATAATATTAAAGAACCACAAAGAAATAAAATAAAAAAAGATCAAGAGTGAGAAACAATATACAGTATATGTATTGTGTTGTCAATGTTAACAGAAACAATTGAGACCCTGCAATTGTGTGTAAATGAGGCAGGAAGTCTGATCCCAACAGCAACCTGGGACTTGGTCACAATTTTTGTGATGCCATATGGCAGCAGGGTCTACCATTAGACAACACATTATGCTTCCAATATCTTCTCAGGCAGTAGTACCTCCCTGTTTGGTAGCTGCCTATCTACCAACTACCTACAGCTTAGCTCCCCCCCCCCCTCCCTCTGCCTCCCTTGAGCGGGCGTCTGCTGTGGGTGGCCACCACCCCAACCAATCAACTCGTCTCAGTTAGGTGGACAGCCTGTAAGGGCGCTACTTTCCTTACTTCATACTTAATCTTTTTATTCTTCAATATATGTTATATTCTTTATATTCTTCTTTCATATATTCTTATTTACTTATGTTCTTGCTCATGTCTACCTTCTATATTAATTTTTTCTGGTGTATATATTTGATAATTTCCTATGCTGTGTCTATATTTCCACAGCATAAATAGTGGAAATTTCCCCTACAACTACAACTGCCGTTTGTTGCTGACTAGCCGACCCCTTTTCGAATTCCCCAGCCAACGCCTCGTGGTCTAAGGTCGGCTACTAGCGCCGCCTAACAAAGCGAGGTCAGCTACAGCCACGCCTACCTCCGCTATATAAAACCTCACCTCGCCGTGACCTGC
>NW_024722820.1:15000-16229 GCF_018991925.1 Homarus americanus | reverse complement strand
GAGTACAGACTAGTGTTTACACTACACCAGCGGGTAACATTTGATGACATTACTTGAAGTGAATTGGCCTTATTTTAAAAAACCAAGGATGGTTGGTAAAGGACTACTGAGTCAGTGGGTAAGTGTCACATTTGGGGTACTGGTCTTATACAGCGAATAGAGCTCAAAAGCTACTTTTTAAATGGAAATTTGGGGGGGCCGTCTTATGCACCCCGACGTCTTATAGGCCGTAAAGATATAAGCATTAAATATGAGTGTGGTTATAGTGGCATGAAATGAAAATACTCAAAATGACATTGAGGGAACTGATGAGAATATTGTTCATCTTTGATGGCCTGGCAGTTTTAAAGTCTTATTTTTGGGTCCAATTGAAAATGAAAAACCAAAGAAACAATAAGTAACATTTACAGTAGACTTGTGTGGATTACCTCGGGGGTTAGGTTAAAATTTACAACTCAAAATTTTCAAAATGGCTCATAAGCGTGTGTGTGGTTGTGTGTCTGTGTGTGTGTGGTTGTGTGTGTGTGTGTCTGTGTGTGTGGTTGTTTGTCTGTGTGTGTGGTTTTGTGTCTGTGTGTGTGGTGTGCGTCTGTGTGTGTGGTTGTGTGTCTGTGTGTGTGTGAGTGTGTCTGTGTGTGTGGAGGTGTGTGTGTGTGTGTGTAGAGTGTGTCTGTGTGTGCTCGGGTGTGTGTGTGTGTGTGTGGAGTGTGTCTGTGTGTGGGAGTGTGTGTGTGTGTGTGGAGTGTGTGTGTGTGTGTGGAGTGTGTTTGTGTGTCTGGAGGTGTCTGTATGTGTGTGTGTGTGGGGAGTGTGTCTGTGTGTGTGAGTGTGTCTGTGTGTGTGTGTGCACCAGTGTGGTGTGTCTGTGTGTGCAAAGTGTGTGTGTGTGTGTCTGTGTTCAGGTGTGTGGTGTCTGTGTGTGTGGAGTGTGTGTGTGTCTGTCTGTGTGTGTGGAGTGTGTGTGTGTGTGTGTCTGTGTCTGTGTCTGGGTGTGGGTGTGTGTGTTTTTTTTCCCTCCAAAAATAAAAAAATGGTCCTACAATGCTGTTCAAATTTTAGTGTTGTGTATTTATCTAGGAAACACCCCTGTAAATTTTCTTGGAGATCGGTGCATGTTTGAGCTAGCACCGTCGGCTTTACAAAATAACAAGGAATATTATTATCTAATGAAAAAATTTAGTGGAATTTCTTTTATTAGAATTATAAGATATACTAACACCAAGCAAATG
>NW_024722820.1:0-10000 GCF_018991925.1 Homarus americanus | reverse complement strand
ATCCCTCCTAGCACCTCCCCTATAGCACCTCCCTTATAGCACCTCCCTCCCTTTACCTCCACCTACCTATACGACCTCCACCTCCCTATAGCACCTCCACCTCCATATGCACCCCACCTCCTTATAACTCCTCCTCCCTATTGCACCTCCTCCCTTAGCACCTCCACCTCCCCTAATGCCTCCACCTCCCTAGCACCTCCATCCCTATAGCACCTCCCACCTCCTATAGCACCTCCCCTCCTGCTACCACCTACCTACCTCCCTCCCTCCTCCCTATATACTCTTCCCTCCTCCTTTGCCACCTACCTCTACCTTTCCTCCACCTCCCACTTGCACCTCCACTTCCATATAGCACCTCCCTATAGCACCACCTACCTATAGCACCTCCTCCCTATAGCACCTCCACCTCTGCAACACCTCCCTCCCTAACACCTCCCTCCCTATAGCACCTCCACCTCCCTATACACTTCCCTCACTATAGCACCTCCTCCCTATAGCACCTCCCTCCCTATAACACCCACCTCCCTATGCTACCTCCTTCCCTATAACACCTCCCTCCCCTATAGCACCTCCCCTCCCTATAGCCTCCTCCCTCCCTATAGCACCTCCCCGACCCTATAGCACCTCCTCCCAGCACCTCCTCCTAGCACCTCCTCCTATAGCACCTCCAACCTCCTGCACCTCAACCTCCTAGCACCTCCCTCCCTCCACCTCCCTATAGCACCTCCTCCCTGCCCTCCACCTCCCTATAGCACCTCCACCTCCCTATAACCTCCCTCCCTATACACCACCTCCTATCCTCCCTCCCCTGCACCTCCTCCCTATCCTCCACCTACCACCTCCACCTCCCTGCACCTCTACCTCCCTACCTCCTCCCCTATAGCACCTCCACTTCCTATAGCACCTCCTCTATACCTCCCACCTCCCCTCTATCTATACCTCCCTACCTATAGTACTCACCTACCTCCCTATAGCACCTCCCTCCCTATAGCACCTCCACCTCCCTAGCACCTCCCCTGCTCCTCTGTCCCCTCCCTATAGCACCTCCTTCCACCTACCTCTACCACCTCCCTACCTCTACCTACCTCTACCACTTCCCTACCTCACCACCTCCACCTACCACCCCCACCTACCTCTACCACCTCCACCTACCTATAGCACCTCCTCCTATACCAGCTCCACCTACCTATAGCACCTCCACCTACCAATAGCACCTCCACCTACCAATAGCACCTCCACCTACCTATAGCACCTCTCCTCTACCTCTAAAGTGCTTCCTCCTCCTCCTCCCTATAGCGGCTGATTTTCCCCCTATGAGTGACTAAGCAGACCTCCATGGTGTCACTTTCACCTCAAATAGACGTCTTGGCCTCGTTACTCAGTGAGTGGTGGAGCTTGATTTGATTTTGGCTTACAGCGGCTACTTTATTGTGCACCCCACACTCATCCTGTCAGCGGTAGCGCAAAAGGATTACAGAGTAGAGTTTACAACGGGTCATAATAATTAACCCCCGTTGTCAGGATATTATGGCACTGAATGTTACACAGTATTTAATTTACATTATTTGTTTAGTTCTATACATAAAGGGTAACTTATTCACAAATGCGTGAGTACAGGCGTGTGAGAGTCCTGGACCTGACATGGTGCATCCTAGAGTGCTAAGGGAGCTGTGCAACGAGCTTGCAGAGCCCCTGAAGATTCTGTTTTGTAAATGCCTGGATGAACAAATGGTCCCCAGTGAATGGAAAGTGGCTTATGTGAGTCCTATCTTCAAGAAGGACGATAGGCACTCCACGAACAACTATAGACCGGTGAGCCTGACCAGCATAATATGTAAAGCACTTGAGAGTATTATCAGAGATGCAGCGATGGAACATCTACTACGAAACAACCTTGTAAAAGATTGCCAACACGGTTTTATGTCAGGCGCTCTTGCTTGACACAATTGCTCAAGGTATTGGATATTTGGACCCATATTCTAGAACGGGGTGGTAATATCGACAATATTACCTAGATTTTGCCAAGGCTTTCTACAGTACACCTACGAAGCTGAAAATCAAACTGAAGGGTAATGAATTGGGAAATGTCCTAGCGTGGATAGAAGACTTCTACATGACCGCAAGCAATGTGTGGTGATTAATGGCACGAAATCGTCATCTGTACCTGTAACAAGTGGGTACCGCAGGTAGTGTATTGGGCCCGCTGTTGTTTGTTTGTTTCATAAATGATATCCTGACGCTGTACAATTCTCCATACAAATGTTTGCCGATGACGCCAAGTTATTTCGGGAAATTAAGAACTAAGCGGATGTGAAGAGCTGCAGAAGGACTTGTGGGCTCCAGGAATGGTCGAAGGAATGGCTGCTGAGATTCAATGTCACGAAGTGTAAGAGGATGCACCTGGGGCGTACTAACGGTAAAGGAGGCGTACTCATATGTCCCAACGGGATGAAGAAATGTACTAGTTGAGACTGTGTGTGAGAAGGACCTAGGTGTGTATGTTGACAATGAGCTGAAGTTTCGGGCCATTGTGAGAAGAAGGTAAATCAGGCAAATAAATTATTGGGTCTTATAAGAAGGTCGTTCAGATATCTAGATCGTCCGTCCCTCGTGACGATCTTCAGGAGTGAAGTGCTTCCCCATCTGGAGTACTGTCACCCCATCTGGTCCCCGAGATATGCTAGGACTGTCAGTTGGTTGAAAATATCCAAAGGAGGGCCACCAAACTGGTGCCTGCACTTCGGCATCTCAGCTACCTGAGAGATTGAGCGCCTGAACTTGCCTAGCTTATACTACAGGCGGGCAAGGGGGACCTAGTTGAGGTTTATAAGCATCTCAGGGGCACTACTCAGTTGGAGGTCCCATTGAGCGCTGACGATCCGCCCCACAAGGTCACAGCTCAAGATTGAAGAAGCCGCAAGTCCGGAAACCGTGAGGGCAAACTTTTTCGGAGTGAGGGTTGTAAACTTTGGAACAATCTACCAGAGAGACGGCACTGGAGTGAGTTTCAAGAGAAGACTTGACCAACACTGGAGGGGGTTCAGGTATTCACGGTGCATGCCGTATTTGCCAACAGTGCGTGACAGAGACGTGACTGATCGCCTGGCTAGCGAGCCGACCTTGGTGAAGAATATAAAGGAAAAGAGTCTGACCGACGCCCAAGCGGCACGCCGATCAGTGGCGAAGAGGATAAAGAAAGAAAGAGGGATGTCTGGCCTCACACTTTGTTATTCACATTTACGTGAGAAGTATTCAAGCACATTGCGTATTTGGTTCTACAGGAAATTGATATAGTTACTAAGTGCAAAAAGTGGACAATTTTAATATGTCTGCTATCTTGCCATTACACTAGAGATGAAGTGTAGTGCCTTTTCACACTCAGTGTACTTGGACCTGTCCTAAAAGGTTCTATCTTCACACAGTCGAGAACGTAGTGTTCAAGTGTGTGGCTATATGTCTGGCCACACACTTTACATTTAGTTTTGTTTACATCTGCTTGAGGAAATGCCAAAGGTACTTATATCCTAACCTTAATCTAGCGGTTACAACATCTCTGTAATCTAGTGATCTTGTTACTTGCTCCATATACATGTTTCACTTGATACATCTCATCATGGTAACCTATGGATCGACTAGTGCCTGTTTGCACTTGTCCACGTGCGTCAAACTCATCAATAAGTTCTTTCCTAATTACAGTTTTAAGGGTTCTTTTTGAGACCCAAATTGTATTCAACGTGTCTTTGTTTGACGCGAGTTTGGCGAGGGCATCAACTCTGTCATGTTTTATGAGGCCTATGTGAGAGGGGATCCACAACAGTTTGACCTTGACACCCCGGTCAACAAGGCACGCATATTTGTCTGGTTTCAGACAAGAGTGTGACAACCTGAGTCGAGGCTAAGGACAAGTAGTGAGGATATCAGTGATAATGAGACTGTCAGGTTTCAGTGAATTTAATAGCTGTGAGTATGGCAACTAATTCATTTGTAGAGTGGATGCCCAGTTGTTAATTCTAACTCCTTTCTCAATTATATTACCGTCAGGTTGAGTCACAACAATAGCACTTCCAGCCTCCCACAGGCGATCCATCAGTGTAGATGGTCTGTGTGATATTATCATCAGTCTGTAGAGTGTATGTGTTCAAGAGCTCTCAATTTGGCAGTGTGTTGGAGATAAATGCTTTGTATAATTAATTTTTAGGCGGATACGTCGGTATTGTGATATGAACTGTCCGCCAGGGTGGCAGGAAGGCTGTTGTGTCTCAACTTTGTACAGGTCTATGTTTGTCTTTGGTACCCCAAAATGTTCTACACTACTGAGGGTAAACACAAACACTTGTTATCTTGAAAATAGGTTCTTATTCTCGTACAGGAGATACACAATAGAAACAATAGACAGAACACTTCCACACCCTGGGTGGTCTGTTTCACTTGCACACCTGGACTGGCTACAGATGCCAGCATTCACAAGCTGAATACATAAAATGTAAATATGGTAATTCACATACATAACATGGTGCATAATAAATGGAAATATTACATAGAATTAATACATGTTCTGTAATACTTTACTATACATAATTAGAGTAATATAAGAATACATAGCTTAAGGTACTGCTTGTGTCCATCATTGTTGCACAACCGCACACATAGCAAACCTGTTCTTGCAGTTCCGATTCATGATTAAATGTACAACTCTGTAAGAAGAAAAAACAGGTGTGTATATGATTAGAAATATGTGTGTGTGTGTAAGAGAGAGAGAGAGAGAGAGAGAGAGAGAGAGAGACGCACACACTTCCACTTTCTTGAAGTCTGAGAGACACTGACTGAAGGCAGGGTTCGGTTGCCAACTCGATTTTCAAATGTGCTAGGCTGGTACTCAGTAGCTAAATGTCGCTAAATCTTCCATGGAAAGTCGCTAGCTATTATCTCTATAAATAAAATGCATTATGTAAAAATAAAATATTTTTAAAGCATCGCACACTTACCATTATTCAATAGTAATTGGTATCCAGTCTTCGTAGTCGTCGGCAGTGTGAACAACTGTGGAGTTGGAAGCATGAAGTGCTTGGTTCAGGTTCTTGTAACTGTATGCCTCACAGTCCCTATCTTATCACGAGGAAGTTCATAACTTGCACAACAGGTGTTCTGTCTTTTAACCCATACTTTATTGCAAGAATTGCCTTTAATGTCGATATAGTTTTATTTTGTTGCGCAATTTTGATTTCACAAAGTTCATATTACTAAATGTGCGCTCTACATTGCTTTTTGAATGCGGAAGAGATAAGGCAGCGAAGGTAATTTCAGCCAGATCATGGTAAGGGCTTCACCTGTCGCATTCTGTAATTTGCCAATTTCTGACCACAATTTTAGGTGTTAGATGTTTCTGTCCAGACTGTGTGTGATGCAGTTTTTCCACTGATCAATCTTGGTAAGGGTGCTGGAATCTTCTGTAAATAAGTGTGCCAAACCGCATATCTGATTTAATAGCTCAAGTAATCATTAAATTTGAAATAGACTGCAGCACAATGAATGTTGTCAGGTAAGCGTTGACGAAGAAAGCGAGAGTTCAACAGCAAAAATTAATGCATCTTTCGTACAATGCTTTCAACCTGTGGGGAAGCTTAGACTATCCATTTTTTGAACTGAGAAAGCTTCCACTATGGCCTAGATCCAAGTACTTCTTCAATAACAGTCCAGTTTGAGTTTTTTCCCCGAGTCAGTATCTTTAGAGCCCAATGAATCAATAAGTAAAACCAAATCCTCTCATCGTTTTAGTTAGTCCTGCATTATTTTCAAAGGCCAGGGTTTACAGCTTGTACCCTGCAAGCACTGGCCTAAGAAATGAGAAATGCATGATTTTCATCATCTAACATTGAGTGCAAAAACGTTGTGTAACACTTCTTGTAGTTTTGCTTACCTGGAAGTGGGTCTTCAGCTCGACCATTGTTGTAGAATTCCCCACAGCGCTACTAATATAACCAGCGAGTTCATCATTAGCTAACACTTAAAGGTAGTACACCATCATTGATAGTTTCATAGAGTTTTTGGTAATGTAGCCTGACGGACAGAAGAATGACAAAACCAGTTACATTTCAATCATGAACTCTATGCTGGCATCAAACAAGATGACACAGCAAGCTGTAGGAGTGGCATACACATTTATTGTAGATGGACTTCAGTTTAACTCCATGAACACCACTGTGCTAATCCCAGTCATTACCGACGCGTTGTTCGTCCCAAGTGCAAGTAAATTCAGCAGGTTCAGTCCATTGTTTTGATCGACTTTTTCAGTGCCTCACCAAGCTTCTAGACACACCCACCCAGTTCCACTTAAATCTAAAAAGGTTAATACAATACGTCATCGAATCCTCGAGTAGTATCTAATCACAATTCCAGCATCTTTGAGGCGAAACATCAAGTATTTCATCGATGATTAAACGAATTTATCAGCAATATCATTTTTCAGATTTTCAGAAATGTATGCTAAAGAATATTGCATATTATCCCAGAACACTTTTGACCTTTTAACTTGAGTCTGCTCATTATCACTTGTAAATACATTCTTTATTAACACTTCACTTAAAGTGTTCTACCAATAACACGAATAGAAATAATGTCTAGCTACAACATGGGCCATTCAATTTTTTTGCTTCACCAAGTTTCTGAATGGTAAAATTGTGTCTTTCTGCACCAAACGGTTTCCTTTCTGTGTTTTTTTAGTGTTTTTAGCTACTAATGTCGCACAATTTAGCAGACAAAGTACACTTTGGGTAAAATTTACAAAATCCTTATTACCTCCTGGCACCTCCAGCCAATTTGTGATCTGTCATCTCTTGAGCCATCTCTTCCTAAATCGCTAAGTAATACTGTGGAGCACTCCATTTTCTATTGGGACTAGGAAGGGTTCAAATTAAGAAAACAGCATGCAAACAAGCCGAAACTTTCTTTGATGGTTTTTGGCAAAAGCGAGAACAGTGTCGATTTGCGGGCAACTGTAAGGAGTCTATGGTCACCCATGGTGGACGCCAGTATGAGAAATTTGGGAACTGACGAGGCTTTGATAGAATTAATTTATAAGATGTTTCGCCAATATTCTTTTAAATCATAGCGTATTAATGAAATTCATATTGCATATCTGACAAAGGTAAGTTACCCGCAGGTACTACAAAGGCGAAGTACCCCCACTTAACGCCGTCAATTGAACCCAGAGGGTCCCGCTGCTAAGTGAAACTAGTTAAGTGAATAGAAAACATATGGGATAATTTCAATAGAACTCCAGCCTGACCCCCAAACTCCACTTTTGACGACAAATAACTATGTTAGTAAAATTTATCTTAACTTTATGGTGTATATGAAAACAAGTAATAGAAGAGGGTTAGCTAGAAAGATAAAGGTTAACATAGGAAAAATAAAGAATAGTTAAAAACGAAAAGTTTTTTAAGGAACACTCTCACGGTAGAAGAGATGGGTCGGCATTACGATGGAGGTTCGAGGCAGAGGGCAGATTAGGCCTCAGGTGAATCACTCATTACTAGGTGAATCACCATTACTAGGTGAATCAATATCACTGCGTCATCACAGTTGTCATGGCTTCCCCTGACAACCTCAAAATCACCACTATCACCATCACCGCCCTACTGGCTGTGGTGGGCTATGGCGAAGAACTCGGTTATGCTTTTGCTGACGGCTGGCTTGATGTTTTCATGATACACCGTGATGTACGGCCCATAGCCTGCACCAGTCGGTTGGCGGAAGACGTCATGGCGTTCATCGTCAGTGTCGCGGAAACGATGGATTCTAATTTTTTCAGTTAATTCTATGACACAATTTAATATCACTATGATCTTCCAAACTAGGTTCCTCGGAGAATGACGCACCTTCTTCCTCTTCACTGGCGGGTTCTTTCTTCCAACACTGTCGGTACAGGATCTCTGGAGCACCCCCATGATGTCTTCAAGGCCTTCGCCAGCAACAGTTCTTCTGGCAAGGTCCACTGCTACTGCAACAGTCTGAACCTGACCAGTCACAAGTTCACCTCCCTTCTCACCTGGTATGTTATGCAACACATGTCTCCATGTGACGAATCGAGTATTAGACAGCAGATCCCATGCCTCCACCCCAAAGAAGTCTGCTGGTTTGACGTTAACTTCTTCCAAAATTGTTTGACGCAGTTCTTGAGTCGCCGCCTTTGTTCTTATCCTCGTCGCTTTACTCAGCTGTCGGTGTCACCCAAGCCACGTTGAACTCATCCTTGGTGTTGGTAGAGTCGTTCAGGAGCTTGAATTTTCGTCGAAGTATGCAGTTTAACGTTGCAGATTAACTCCTGGTCCATGGGCTGATTAATGACGTGGTGTTAGAGTGAAGGAAGCCCCTACTTTTACGTTAGTGACGATCCAGAAGGAGTGTCCAAGAAAAGGTCAAGGAGCGTAACAAATGTTGAATGGAACATTCTGTTGCGTTTCGCAGAATTTTGCACGCCAGGAACAAAAAAGTTGTCAAACCAGAAGAGGGACAGAGAAGACATCCTTTACGTGCGTAAATAGCCAGTGACATTAAGCTTGTTCATGTCCATATTCTTAGGCGGCGAAGGTTTATTTTGTGAATCACCGATAACTTTTATTTACAGGTACCGGAGGTATTGGTGGTAAACAGACGAAGCCTCTGCATCTTCCGGCTCCCCCTACCTTGTCAAGAGACTGGACAACGAAGGTCTGAAGGTAACTTTTCAGAAAAGCACTAGATTCGTCCATATAACACCTGGGTCAGCATTGGTCCTTTTTCCTCCATAATCTCAATGTAAAACGGAGGAAAATCTCTAGTCGGCCGCACGGTCACATTCGCCTCACCAACAATGCTGATAAAGAGACCTTGTTCTTCTTAAACCCATGCCAACCATAGGAAGCATTGAAGGGTTTGGGCTCTGCAATTCCCCAGTTTACGTCACTGCTGCGTATAGCTCACGCGGCGCATTCCTGCACTGAAAGGCCGCGGTTCACCGCCATAAAGCGGCTGCGCCTGGACGCAACTAAATACCACCAGCAAAGTCACACTTTTGCCAGCACTTTGTTCGGCAATACCTGATAGCTGAATTCCAGAAAGATCTCAGTGAGCTTCATGTGCTCCTTTTTATCTTGGCTGCATCCTTTATTGTACGAATCGTAGATTCGTTGACGCATATGCTGGCGCGCGAGATCAACTTTATGTCTTTCTCCAAATCTTGAACAATTTGGTACTTCAGCTCGTAGCTTAATGAACGTCGCGGTCTTCTTTTGGTTTAGTGCCGCTGGGTCCAGGTAAGGAAAGGTTTCTGGGTAGGAACTGATGCTGCACACGGCGTGGGCCTTGAGGGATGAAACTGCCGGGCTAGTCAGCGTCGTCTCCTCCCTCCCCCTCCCCCCGGGGTAGTCACGTCATAATACTTAAGCCAATTACAGCTAGCAGCAGAGGGGGTAGGGCTGTATGTACAATCATAGTCTGAGACGTCATATGACGTCATGATAATGCACAAAGACACACACTGCGCACCTACCACGCTGCTCAAGCGGAGGGGGAGGAGGGAGGGAGAGGCAGGCAGGCAGGCAGGAGGGCGGGCGTGGCGGTGGCGCCAGTGGTCAAAAATCTAAAATAGCATCCGAAGCCGACACTCATCACAAGCAGCAGGGAAAAATCCGCCAAGCAGGAAAGTCTGCTTAAGGCACTGCCAGATATGCGAAAACGCTAAGGAAAGCGGGGTAATATATATATATATATATATATATATATATATATATATATATATATATATATATATATATATATATATTTATGTAAATTCACAATGACAATGTGGGATAAGATAAATTTTGATAAATTACTGGAATAACGAGTACCTTAGCTGTATATATGGTATATATATATAAGTAAATCACCGTAGGTGACGGATTCAGGTATATGCTGATAACCACAAGGAAAGAAGAAACACGAAACCTTAAGCCGCTGTGTAATTCACATCTTCAGGGGT
>NW_024722819.1:0-14899 GCF_018991925.1 Homarus americanus | reverse complement strand
ATTTCAGTGTAATTTCAAACGCCGCGCCATTGGCGATACTGAGTTTCAAGTTCGACTGAGGGAGGACAGCGCTTCCACACATAGTGAGAGCTTCTGGAACTAGGCCTATGCGATATTAAATGTAATTTACCGAATTAATATGGATGCGAAGCATGAAATTAAATGACATTATTAAATTTGAAATTTTTATTGATCGTTTCTCAGTCTAAATATGTTAAGGGTGTCCCAAGAAAGTTATTAGTAAGCGTAAAATATGTCACGTAGGCCTAAGCTAACGCCTTGAGAGGACATGAGGTTGGCCCGGTCTCAGTCAGACAACAGAGTTCTAACAGAGAGGACAGACTGTGCTTCAGAGAGGACAAAACGGTCACGTGGTCTAGTCACCTGTGTTGCGCTATTACAGTATAACAAGTAAGTCTCATTCGATCTCAGACAGGGTTTAGATAGGGCCGTGATAAAATTAGCAATAGCTAACAATGAGTTCATTGCAGGGTTTTCGTCAGAACCCACATGACTGCGAGTGAGAGACTGAGAGAGATTGACTGCCGTTTGAGACTACCGTTGATGATTGATGATTAGCGATTGTCGCAGTTGGAACGATCAGTGCAGGCTTGTCACTGGTTAGCCGGGTTAGCCAGGGATCTCTGAAGTGAAACCAGCTGTCTGGGTGCACAACTGACGATCGTCTGGGGTCGCCAGATTTCTTCTACCTCGGCTCGCAATATCACACATCTTCAAGCAGTTAGTGAAAACCTTTTGCTACGAGAAGCTAAAGCTTCTCTCAACTGAACAAGGTCTGATTGGCTCACTCCCTTCCGTCTTATGGATGTACTGAGTGTAAAATGAGGCCAGCTGAGTGAGACACTGTCACTCACTGAGGCCAAGAGTCCAGTGGAACTTAGAGGTACATTTTCCAAGGTGGAGAAAGACTTGTTTGTGCCTTAACTACGGGTGCCTTTTGGTTGTGCCTTAAAAAACTACTGAGTGCAGGTAGAATCTATGTGTGAGGTTAAGAAGCATGGTTCACGGGTATTGGTGGACTCAGTAACTTCTTAATAGTAGTGATAATATTGTTGTGTGTAGTTAATACTATTTTTTTCAGTTACTGATGTTGTCTTGTTGTGTGTAGTTAATATTTCTTAAATAATTTTGATAGTATTGTTTTTTAATGTTTGTGTCACTAATTGATGCCACAGAATGAGGGACTGGTTTTCAGATGAGGTTCCTCCTCTCTGTTGCAAGTGAAACTGTGATTTAGTTCCTTTAATGCATTTAATACTTTTATAGTTTCAATCTCAGATATAATCTTTGTTCCCCAGAGTAGTGTTTACGTTAGGTTAGGAGGTGTGCATCTGTTGGTGTAACATAATTATATTGAGTGCCCTTAAGGCCTATTCATTGTAGAGTATTTAATTTCTTATTTTTTAATACCATTTCCTCAGTGACTGATATTATTTTGTTGAAAGCCCTTAAGGCCTATTCATTGTAGAGTATTTAATTTCTTATTTTTAATACCATTTCCTCAGCGACTGATATTATTTTGTTGAAAACCCTTAAGGCCTGCATCTGTTGGTGTAACATAATTATATTGAGTGCCCTTTAGGCCTATTCATGGTGGAATTAATAATTTCTTATTTTTATACCACTTCCGCAGTGGTGGATATTATTCTGTGAAAGCCCTTAAGTCCTGTTTTATGTGTGCAAGCAACATTTCTTAATACTTCAAATTTATTGTTGCCTGAGTTTCTAATAATTTCTATATCATGTATAACTTTTATTCCCCAGAGTAGTGTTTTAAGTTCAAGTTAAGAGGTGGGCATATTGGTGTACCATTATTTGATTGTGTCTGTAGTGTTGGAGGGAATATAAGTGTCTAAATTTTACAGTGTGTCTCATTCATCCCAGTCACAGACGCTATCCTTCCACGGGTCACGGACAATTCATTTTGTTAGTAAATTTAAGTGCTCTTGTGCTGGTTCGGGTTTTCTCACTTAGGGGCGCTTCCACTGCCATTACCATCTAATAATCTTTCATAAACCCCAAGTCTAGTGAGAAAATAAAGTCCAGTAAATTCCGACCGGTTAACAAGAGCTAACAGTGAGTTCATTTCAGGGTTTCCGTCAGAACCCACTTGACTGCGAGAAATTGACTGCCAGAGATTGACTGCCGTCTGAGACTGCCGTTGATGATTGAGGCTTGGCAAGTGTCGCCATTGGAACGATCAGTGTAGGCTTGTCACTGGTTAGGGGGGTAGCAAAGGATCACTGTGAACGAGTGCTCCCGACAACTAAAACGACATGGGACCAGCATCGGCATTGGGTGATCAGTTCTTACCACGTGGGTGCCCACCACCACGTGCCCTCGGTCAGCTAGAAGTATTACCTACTGGCCATGGTCACCTGCGGGCGTTCTCTCTTCCCGCCCATGGACGCACTGAGAGTACACTGAGGCTGTCTGAGTAAATTAATGGTCACACACTGAGACCAGGAGTCTAGGGGATACCTTGAGAAACATTTTATCTCCCTTATTACGGGTGTATGTTGAGTTGGGTGGAGCATGGTTCACGGGTATTGGTGGACCCAGTAACATCGCAATAATAGTGACAATATTTTTGTGTGTAGTAGTACCATTTTTCAGTTCCTGATATTATCTTTACGTGTGTAGTAATAGTTCCTAAATGATTTTGATAGTATTGTTTTTTTAATATTTGTGTCACTAAGTGGAACCAGAGTGATACTGTGATTTAATTCCTTTAATGCATCTAATTTTTCTTTATAATTCCGATCTCAGGTATAACCTTTGTTCCCCAGAGTAGTGTTTAAGTTAGGTTAGGAATTGTGCATCTGTTGGGGGTGATATAATTTTGTTGAAAGCCCTTAAGGCCTGTTTCATGTGTGCAAGCAACATTTCTTAATACTTCAAATTTATTGTTGCCTGAGTTTCTAATAATTTCTATATCATGTATAACTTTTATTTCCCAGAGTAGTGTTTAAATTCAAGTTGAGGTGTGCATATTGGTGTACCATTATTTGATTGTGTTTGTAGTGTTGGAGGGAATATAAGTGTCTAAATTTTACAGTGTGTCTCATTCATCCCAGTCACAGACGCTATCCTTCCACGGGTCACGGACAATTCATTTTGTTTAGTAGATTTAAGTGTTCTTGTGCTGGTTCGGGATTTTTCTCAAAGGGGCGCTTCCACTGCAATTACCATCTAATAATCTTTAATAAACCCCAAGTCAAGTGAGAAATTAAAAGTCCAGTAAATTCCGACCGGTTACACACACACACACATATATATATATATATATATATATATATATATATATATATATATATATATATATATATATATATATATATATATATATATATATATATATATATATATATATATATATATAAAATCAACGACCCCACCAGCAAGGAATCGAACCCTCGACCTACTGGGTGGGACTAGGAAACGCTTACCGCTTACTGGACCTTAATTTCTCACTTGACTTGGGGTTTATTAAAGATTGTTAGATGGTAATTGCAGTGGAAGCGCCCCTTTGAGAAAAATCCCGAACCAGCACAAGAACACTTAAATCTGCTAAACAAAATGACTTGTCCGTGACCCGTGGAAGGATAGCGTCTGTGACTGGGCTTAATGAGACACACTGTAAAATTTAGACACTTATATTCCCTCCAACACTACAAACACAATCAAATAATGGTACACCAATATGCGCACCTCTTGACTTGAACTTAAAACACTACTCTGGGGAATAAAAGTTATACATGATATTGAAATTATTAGAAACTCAGGCAACAATAAATTTAAAGTATTAAGAAATGTTGCTTGCACACATGAAACAGGCCTTAAGGGCTTTCAACAAAATTATATCACCCCAACAGATGCACAATTCCTAACCAAACTTAAACACTACTCTGGGGAACAAAGGTTATACCTGAGATCGGAATTATAAAGAAAAATTAGATTCATTAAAGGAATTAAATCACAGTATCACTCTGGTTCCACTTAGTGACACAAACATTAAACAAACAATACTATCGAAATCAATTAAGAACTATTACTACACATGTCAAGATAATATCAGTAACTGAAAAAATGGTACTAACTACACACAAAAATATTGAGATGTTACTGGGTCCACCAATACTCGTGAACCATGCTCCACCCAACTCAACATACACCCGTAATAAGGGAGATAAAATGTTTCTCTAGGTATCCCCTAGACTCCTGGTCTCAGTGTGTGACCATTAATCTACTCAGATAGCCTCAGTGTACTCTCAGTGCGTCCATGGGTGGGAAGAGAGAATGCCAACAGGTGACTATGGCCAGTAGGTAATACTTCTAGCTGACCGAGGGCACGTGGTGGTGGGCACCCACGTGGTAAGAACTGATCACCCAATGCCGATGCTGGTCCCGTGTCGTTTTAGTTGTCGGGAGCACTCGTTCACAGTGATCCTTTGCTACGCAAACCAGTGACAAGCCTACACTGATCGTTCCAATGGCGACACTTGCCAAGCCTCAATCATCAACGGCAGTCTCAAACGGCAGTCAATCTCTGGCAGTCAATTTCTCGCAGTTCAAACTCGCAGTCAAACTCGCGGTCAAGTGGGTTCTGACGGAAACCCTGAAATGAACTCACTGTTAGCTCTTGTTAACCGGTCGGAATTTACTGGACTTTATTTTCTCACTAGACTTGGGGTTTATGAAAGATTATTAGATGGTAATGGCAGTGGAAGCGCCCCTAAGTGAGAAAACCCGAACCAGCACAAGAGCACTTAAATTTACTAACAAAATGAATTGTCCGTGACCCGTGGAAGGATAGCGTCTGTGACTGGGATGAATGAGACACACTGTAAAATTTAGACACTTATATTCCCTCCAACACTACAGACACAATCAAATAATGGTACACCAATATGCGCACCTTTTAACCTGAACTTAAAACACTACTCTGGGGAATAAAAGTTATACATGATATTGAAATTATTAGAAACTCAGACAATGCCTTATCAGACAACAATAAATTCAAAGTATTAAGAAGTGTTGCTTCCACACATGAAACAGGCCTTAAGGGTTTTCACAAAATAATATCCACCACTGCGGAAGTGGTATAAAAATAAGAAATTATTAATTCCACCATGAATAGGCCTAAAGGGCACTCAATATAATTATGTTACACCAACAGATGCAGGCCTTAAGGGTTTTCAACAAAATAATATCAATCACTGAGAAAATGGTATTAAAAAAATGAGAAATTAATAACTCTACAATGAATAGGCCCTAAGGGCACTCAACAAAATTATATCAAGCAATGAGAAAATGGTATAAAAAAATAACAACTTATTAACTCCACCCTGAGTAGGCCTTCAGGGCACTCCACAAAATTGTATTACCCCAACAGATGCACACCTCTTAACCTAACTTAACCACTACTCTGGGGAACAAAGGTTATACCTGAGTTGAAATTATAAAGAAATATTACATGCATTAAAGGAACTAAAACACAGTATCACTTACAACAGAGGAGGAACCTCATCTGAAAACCAGTTCCCTCATTCTGTAGCATCAATTAGTGACACAACATTAAAAAACAATACTATCAAAATTATTTAAGAAATATTAACTACACACAGCCAGACAACATCAGTAACTGGAAAATAGTATTAACTACACACAAAAATATTATCACTATTATTAAGAAGTTACCGAGTCCACCAATACCCGTGAACCATGCTTCCTAACCTAACACACACACAGATTCCACCTGCACTCCGTAGTCGTTTAAGGCACAACCAACAGGCACCCGTAGTTTAAGGCCCAAATCAGTCTTTCTCCACCTTGGAAAGTGTAGCTCTAAACTCCACTGACTCTTGGCCCCAGTGTGCGGCCCTGTATCACTCTGCTGGCCTCACTTTACCCTCAGTACATCCATGAAACGGAAGGGAGTGAGCCAATCAGACCTTGTATAGTTGAGAGAAGCTTTAGCTTCCCGTTAGCAAGAGGCTCCACTAAGCTGCTTGAGACATGTGGTATTGTGAGCCGAGGTAGAGGAGAGCTGATGACCCCAACGATCGTCCCGTCGTCAGCTGGGCACCCAGACGGCTAGATTCCCTCAAGAGATCCTTTGATACCCCGCTAAACAGTGACAGGCCTACACTGATCGGTCCAATGGCGACAATCGTCACCCTCAATCATCAACGGCAGTCTCAAACGGCAGTCAATCTCTCGCAGTCATGTGGGTTCTGACGGAAACCCTGAAATGAACTTACTGTTAGCTCTTTTTAACTTTATCACTGTCCTATCTAAACCCTGTCTGAGATCGAATGAGACTTACTTGTTATACTGCAATAGCGCAACACAGGTGACTAGGCCACGTGACTATTTCTGTGACGGACGCGCAGGGACGTCTTGTTTGTCTGAATGCTTCCCAGTGACTGAGAGAGAGCCCGCCTCGTGTCCCCTCAAGGCGTTAGCTTAGGCCTACGTGACATATTTTCCGCCTAACTAATAACTCCTTGGGACACCCGTAACATTATTCAGACTGATAAACGATCTATAATAATTTCAAGTTCAATAATAGTCCCTTAACTTCATGAATCGCATCATTATTAATTCGGCAAATTACGTTTAATATCACTTTGGCCTAGTTCCACAACCTCTCGCTATGTGCAGGGAGCGCTCTCTTCCCTCCGACGACCTTGAAAGCTCAATATCGCCAATGGCGCGGCGTTTGAAATTACACTGAAATTTCTGAATATTACAATCGACCCCCCTAAAAAAAGACAGCACTGTCCTCATGTGCTGAGGAAACATGCATACGACCCCCCTAAAAAATTGTTCTAAGAAACTGCATCTCACCCCTTCAGCGTGCTAAACGCAGCATTCCCGTCTTCTCTTCTCCCCTTCTCTCTCCCGCTAACACTCGACCCCCCTAAAAAAAGACAGCACTCTCCTCATCTGCTGAGAGAACAACTTCGAAACCACCTTCAATTTTGCCCTATTCCAACTCGCAGCCAGCAACTCCATTTCTTGCCTAGCCCAATTCAAAACCAACCAGAACATACAAGCTCCCCTTTTGCCTGGCCCTTAACTAGAGAACCAATGTCAAAATAATACCAAGTCCACATCCTGCATACTCTCCTTTGGCCTGGCCCTTGAACTAAGAGAACCAGTGTCAAAACAATACACAGTCCAAAACAAACATGCTCTCCTTTGCCTGGCCCTTGAACTAAGAGGAACCAGTGTCAAAACAATACTCAGTCCACACGAACGCTCTCACGTCTTCAACTGTATGTATATTCTGTATTATGTATGCTGTATTATATATTATGTATGTATATGATGTATGTGCTCCATTTATATATATATATTATTTATTCAGCCTAGCTAGCAGCGTGTGGCAATGTTATTACCATGTCCCACATGCTTAATTAATGTGCCTGGCGACGTATGGAAGCTGTTAATGTCTCACTTGCCATATGTCGTCTATAGAGCAGTTGACAAGCAGATAGGTCGGAGAGCACTACTTCCCTCTGTGTACATATCTCTTACCCAGTAAATCGAACCTACAAAATCTATACAGGTGTTTGTGTTCGCTCCTGTATATTGAACTTATTACCCAGAACATAACATGGCGCAGTGAGTACTTTTACTGGATAATTACGAGTGACAGTGCAAAGTTTGTGGAAAGCCGGCTTATGGACCCCTTGCCCTGTGTCAACCGCCGCCCGCCACCTCTCCTCGAAGAATTTAGCAACTTTGAGCAGTGTCAGTGACAGTGATTTTCTGTGAAGTGTTTAGTGCATTGTGTGTTTCGTGCCATTCATGTGTGACCTTGTTCTAAAGGATTCCCAAGGTACACGGCATGTTCTGGGCATTTGTAAGGAGTAGACTTCAGTACACCTCCCCTCGCGAAGCCTGGAGGGTAACTGCCGCTAGTCGTCGTCTCCACCCCCCCTCACAGCGTCGTCTCCACACCCCTTCACAGCTCGAGGAGACCGCTCTCACTGCCCGGGACACACACACACGTACACACACACTGACCGCGGTGATTTCCTTATATATATTTTATATATATAATCTACTTATCTGTGTATTTAATTAATTTTTTGTCTGAGATCTTGTTGATACGACGGGCTGACCGGTCAACACTGATTTAGACACAGTACACAGATGAAGTAGTTATGTCTCGTGCCTTACGTAGCCGTGGAGCCAGCGCCCGGATGAGTCAGTCGGATGATAGCTCCGCAGAGATGGATGACCAGGCTGACCATGACGCTCCAGCTCCCACAACATCGCGCAGCCCTTCACCTCGATATTCAGCGTTGTCTCCAGAGATAATTGCTTTAATGAAGTTTATGAGAGATGAAAGGCGCGAGGATGAAGCTAACAGACGTGTGGCGGATGAACACAGAAGGCAAGCAGAGGCAGAACGAGACCACCAACGGAGATTGGAAGACAGTGCACGGTTTGAAGCCTTGATATCTCGCCTCACTGTTAACCAAGCCCCTGGCTCTAACACTGCCTCGGTACTGAATGGTTCAGATACCTCATCAATGCTTCCTTCACGCCCCCCAGCCCCACCTAAAGCAGCTGCTCAAACACCGCCCATCTTGAAGCCTGATGTGACTTTCCAGACTTTTCGTGAATGGCGGCGACGGTGGACTGATTATTCTACAATGGTGGATCTCCAGAGTTTGTCACAGCCTAAACAACTCATCCAGCTGCGTATGTGCCTGTCCTTGGAAATTCAGCGTGTCTTAGAACATACGTTGCAGGTACCTCCGACCTCTTCGCTGTCTGTAGAGGAGGTACTGGACATTCTACAACGGCACATCAAAGGACAGCAGAATGAAGCTCTGCGCAGGAGGGAATTGTTTAGCTGCAGACAGATGGAGGGTGAGACTTTTGACGCCTTTTATGTACGTCTTAAGAGAGCCTCGGAAGAGGTAGATATATGTCTAGGCCACCACCAGCAGTGCGAGGAGACCCAGTTGAAGCAGGTGATCCTGATGGGTGTCAAGGACGAGGAACTTGTCCAACGCCTCACCTCCCTCGACTCTTCCTCTTCTCTCAAGGATGTGTTGACGATATGTCGCTCCTATGAGGCTGCCAGGTGTGCCACCTCTGCCATCCGAGCTCCCCCTACAGCTGTACGCGCTGTGTCCCGGTACAAGAAGGACAAGAAGTCTGCTCCTACGCCTTCGCCCACCACGTCCACGCCCGGTTCATTTTGTAACAACTGTGGTAAGCAGCACGGAACACAGGTGTGTCCAGCTGCTGAGTCTACCTGCAACAGTTGTGACCGCAAGGGCCACTGGTCACTCACAGTACGGTGCCCAGCTAAACGCGCCCAGTGCAACGTGTGCGGTCGTCTGGGCCACTATGACAAGTGTTGCCCTACCCACAAACCCAAGGGACAGCGTCGGCGGAAGCTTCAGCAGCGCCCTTCCACCAGTGAGGGCCGCCCACAGTCGCCAAATCAGAGGCACGACGACCCTGGACAAAGCCCGACCCATATTAGGAGGGTGTACTCCTCGCATCCCAGGACCAAAGTTCCCCAGTACATCAGTGTCATCGTGACCTATGGCAGTGTGTCATCCCATCTTCAGATGTTGCCTGACACCGGCGCTGATGCTACAGTCATCGGTCCCCAGCATTTGCAATGCTTGGGGCTCTCTCCAAGCGATCTAGGACTGCCTCCCAAGGACCTCTGCGTCACGGCAGATGGTTCACAGATGGCCCCAGCCCTAGGTTCACTCTATGCACATGTCACCTTTGGCAACAGGTCGTGTCAAGCCTGGATTGACGTGCATAATGGTGTCCTGACTCCTTTGCTGTCCCACAGACATTGCCAAGAGTTGGCCATCATCTCCCAGGACTTCCCAACACCGATTCTCGAGGTAAAATACGCCAACAGGGTGCACGAAGGGAGCAGCAACTACCCTGCTGCCGCCCTACCCCTACCTCTGGCCAGTGACACCTCTCCTTCGGTAGTTGTCCCTGCTGCATCACGTCCCCACGCCTTGGCTCGCCTTCATGACAGTCACCGTGGAGCCGAGGCCACCAAACGGCGTGCAAGACAGACTGTGTTCCGGCCTGGCATCGACCCCGACATCTCCAATGCTGTCCAGGTGTGTAAGCCCCGCCACGTATTACAACCCAGCCAGCAGCAGGAACCCTTCATGAGTGACGACAACCCCACCCGCCCCTTTGAGTCTGTGTCGGCCGACTTTTTCTCTGTGTCAGGAAAGTCCTTCCTTGTTTTCGTCGACCGTCACTCTGGTTGGCCGGTTGTCATCAAGTGCGGTAATGACACGACGTTTGCCGCCACCATCAGCAAGTTCCGCCACTACTTCCGTGACGTGGGCGTTCCTGTACGCCTGCGAACCGACGGAGGGCCTCAGTTCACAAGCCGGGACTTTGCTGTGTTCCTTGACCGATGGGGAGTCCGGCATGTGCTGTCATCGCCCCATTACCCACAGTCCAACGGCCACGCTGAGGCTGCTGTCAAATCCCTGAAGCACCTCATCCTTAAGGTGGCCCCTTCTGGGAACATTGACTGCGAGGCCTTCGACTGGGGTCTTCTTGAACTCCGCAACACACCTAACTACACCGGACGCTCCCCTGCCCAGGTTTTGTATGGACGCCCCCTTCGTTCTTGTGTCCCTGCTCACCCTCAATCCTTCTCCAAGGAGTGGCAGGCCAAGACAGAGGATTGTGATCGCCGAGCCGCCGAACGTGTTCAGGACGTCGTCGCCCGTTACAACGACCACGCCCGTTCTCTCCCCAGGTTGAGTGTCGGCACCCAAGTCCGTGTCCAGGACCCGACCTCCCTACGTTGGGACAAAGAAGGCGTAGTCATGGGTCTCGGTAGGTCACGGGACTACCAGGTGCGGTTACCCAGTGGTCGTGTGTGGTGGAGGAACCGCCGTTTTCTCCGCCCCATAACAATGCCTTCTGCTGACCCCGCCACCATTGTTGAGTCCCATACCCTTCCCAGTGATCTAGTCCCTCGACGCTCAGAACGGATCCAAAAGAAAAGGTCCGCTCAAGACTTTGCTATGAGCGTATAGGGGGGAGGGAGGTGTATGTATATTCTGTATTATGTATGCTGTATTATATATTATGTATGTATATGATGTATGTGCTCCATTTATATATATTATTTATTCAGCCTAGGTAGCAGCGCGTGGCAATGTTATTACCATTTCCCACATGCTTAATTTATGTGCCTGGCGACGTATGGAAGCTGTTAATGTCTCACTTGCCATACGTCGTCTATAGAGCAGTTGACAAGCAGACAGGTTGAGGAGCGGTACTCCCCTTGTGTACATATCTCTTATCCAGTAAATAGAACCTACAAAATTTATACAGGTGTTTGTGTTCGCTCCTGTATATTGAACTTATTACCCAGAACATAACATCAACGATCGACTCAATCCACATCTCCGAACCTCATGCCGGCAGACCAACCCTCTGACAATGTACCAGTCCATATTAGTGAGGCCCTGGACATTACAACCATACTCTCAATCCCGCTCATGCAGCAACTCAATCCCGCTCATGACAGCAACCAACTCAACGCACATCTCTGGCCTAACCATCTCTCCAATCCCCTCTGCCCTACTCACGACTCCTCCAACTCACCCTCGACAACCTGCCTTTCCTCATTACCATGCACACCTAAACTGTAATTTGTCGGCTTCGTCTTTCAGTTGGAGGCTCGATCGACCTCTCTGAACTACTTCTCTTCATCTTGCTCATCTGGGGTGGGGGCTCGTCTTCATCTTCAGATTCATCCATCGCTGGGTCTCCCGGACTTTAGGTTGGAGCAGCCTCAAGTTGCTCCGGCTTCCACTCTCAAGCCTGTATGTCTTCCCCCACTAGGCTCAATGCGGATTTAGGACCTCAACAATGTGCCATCTCGTATCAAACCAATGGTTTTGGAGCTTACACGGCCTATTTTTACATTGTTCCTCAGCAAAACCTCCTGGCCCACTTCCCAGCTACTCTCGTGGGCTATCTCTTCTCTTTTCCTTCTGTTTATTTCCTTACGTCTCCGCACATTGATCTCCACTGCTTCCTGCAATCTTCGTTGCCGGTCTCTAATCACCATCACCCACTCATCTACCGGCTCTGGGTCTACTTCCGGCCTAAGGTCAAACGGCAGGTTTGGTTCTCTCCCGTAAAACAACAGGAATGGGGAAAACCCTGTCGTGGCATGCGGAGTCACGTTATATTGTGACACCACTGCCTGCAGATGCTCTGGCCACCTATTCTTTTCCTCTTCCTCGAGGATGGCCAGCAGACCGTGCAGGGTTCGATTGAACCGTTCCACCATACCATTTCCCTGTGGGTGATATGCTGACGTCCTTATTTTCTTCACCCCAAAGGTGGCACAAGTTTGTCGGACCAATGCACTGCCAAAATTTCTTCCCTGATCGGTCAACAGTCGCTCAGGGGCACCAACTGCCAGGAAGATCCGATTCACTAGGATCTTTGCAATCGTCGAGGCTTTCTGGTCTTTGGTGGGAAAGGCCCAAGTGTAACGACTGTATATATCAACCATTATCAGGACACTCTCCAGTCCTTGCCGCTTGTCCAGCAAGGTGAAATCTGCAGCCAGTGTCTCTAATGGTATGGCAGCTTCAATCGTCCCTAAATGCAGCTGGGGTTTCGGCACTTCATGTTTTGCTACTCCACACCTCTCGCAGCTGGCTATGTAGTCTCGCACTGTTTCTCCCATGCCTGGCCAGAAACCTCGCTCCTGCACCAGCGACAGAGTGCGATCTCGCCCCTGATGCCCAAACTCGTCATGGCAGGCTCTAGTCAAAGTCTCCTGCAAGTTTGGAGATAACACTGGCACCTCCCTCCATAGATTCTTCCCTTCGGGTCTTCTATGCCAGACAACCTCTTCTCTTATGATCAGGGATTTCCTAGCTCGGTACATCTTGCGGAAGTCATCATTTTGGAGCTCTACCTGTACCTCGTCCTCCGGCAGCTCTCCCGGCAACCATCTTCGCAGTTTTGTCATATAATTCATGCCTTCTTGCTCCTTACGCAGCCCATCCATCGTCCACAGTTCCTTCCTTCCTGCCCCGTTCTTCTCTACTACATGCATAGCTGTATACTCTTCTTCGCTATCTTCCTCCTGTTCCGTCGGGATTCTAGATAGAGTATCCGCCACAATGTTGTTTTTCCCCGGCTTGTACTCTATAGTAAAGTTAAACTGCTCGAGATCCGCATTCCACCAACTTTCCACGGCACCTAGTTTAGCCTTCTCTCGGTGACTGAGTGGGTTGTTATCTGTATAGACTGTGAAATGTTTCCCTGTCAAATAATCCCTGAATTTATCCACTACTGCCCATTTGAGTGCTAATATCTCTAACTTACGAGAACTATAGTTGTTCATGTTAATGTTCTGATTTCCTCAGGCCCCTGACTTGCATAGCACACCGGATGCAACCTGCCATCCTTCCGCTGGACAGCACCGCACCCAGCCCACTAAACTCTGCATCTGTCTCTAATATAAACTCCTGAGGAAACTGGCAAGCTAACTCCGGTGTCTGCGTCACCCTGTCTTTCAGTTTCAAAGCCTGCGCTGCTGTTTCTCTCCCCACTCTCACTACATCCTTTGACCACCGAAGGGTCAAGACGTACCTGGCGCCTCTCCACCCAGCACTACGAACCACGCCATCTATTGTCCTGATCTACCTACCAAGCACCACGAGCAACGCTATCTAGGGGACGAGACACGAGTATGACTCGTCTTAGTTAACACTCCGGGGTTTCCCTTCTCCATATCCTGGTTGTTGCGTCACTTCCTCCAAGTCTACTTTGTGAGCTCCAATTCGAGGAGAGGGCACTTGGCTCTAGGAAGTGACCACAGGATCATCTATCCTCTAAACCTACGGTGCAGTGACTACCTACCGTCTTCTACAATACTTAGCCTTACTCGTCAGCCATCTCAGCTCCTCACTTAAGTACTTGTATCTTGTATTGCCTCCCCCACGTCCACTTGCTTCAAAATTGTTTATGTTGTATTAATATGTATATACTGTTAATGTTTAGGTTAAGTTTGGTTAAGGGTAATTTATAAGCTGAATATTTTGTTTAGGGATTTATGGTACTTTATTATACACAACGAAAACTCGCATCCTTTGTCTACCCTTTTATAGTCCGATTGTCTTTGTTTTTTTTGTTTTTTTTGTTACCTGTTGGGATCTGGGTAGACGTATAACTATATTCTAAATCCCCAACTCGTAACAGTATAGACTGTGAAATGTTTCCATGCCAAATAATCCCTGAATTTATCCACTACTGCCCATTTGAGTGCTAACATCTCTAACTTACGAGAACTATAGTTGTTCATGTTACGTTCTGATTTCCTCAGGCCCCGACTTGCATAGCACACCGGATGCAACCTGCCATCCTTCCGCTGGGACAGCACCGCACCTAGCCCACTAAAACTTGCATCTGTCTCTAATATAAACTCCTGAGTGAAATCCGGGCAAGCCAACTCCGGTGTCTGCGTCACCCTGTCTTTCAGTTTCTCAAAAGCCTACTGCTGTTTCTCTCCCCACTCACTACATCCTTGACCACCGAAGGGTCAAGACGTACCTGGCGCTCCTCTCGGAGCAGCCAGGTCAACTGTTAAGTTGGCCCATACCAACTCCCTCCCCTGAACCCTACTCCCCACCGGAATATCAACAAGTTCTCGCCAAAAGTTACTATTTCATTTAGGAAAGGAATGGAACGGAACCAGTGTTAAACAGAGGTGAACAGTGGTGAACAGTGCTTAAGTCAGTGAGAACTACTCAACAGTAACAGTCGCACCCAAGTTAACCTTCACACAGTGAGGTCCCAGGTACCCAGTGATAAC
>NW_024722818.1:0-11092 GCF_018991925.1 Homarus americanus | reverse complement strand
TGCATTCTCTATTGGCGTAGAAACCGGACTAAATCGAAACATAATAAATAAATAAATAAATTCTGCGTGGAGTAGTTGTACACCCACTGCAAAGTGACATACATGGAGTGTGTTTGGGCTTCATTTCTTGTTTGCAGCACGCCTATTTCATGTAAACAATTTTTTTTTTTTTATTTTATTGTATGTTCTTTTATTTTATATATTTATTTACTTACTTATTCTTTATATATTTATTTGTTACTAGCTCTTGTTTGTTGCACCCACCCACCTCCCGAATTGATGACCTACTATACAATCGTACCTCCACGAATGTTACCAACTTACCGTTAGGCGATTTGGGTAACCGAAATTAACGCTCTCCGACCACCAACCATTTAGATTGTCATGAAAATTATCTTCAGAACAGTTCTTTGGCCCTGAGAAGGGCCGAGTTAGAGATGTCTGGTAGGTTTTGTTGTGCTTTTTGTTTTTCCCCAAGGAAGAGGACTTAAGCACGCTCTCCGCGGATGCGCCGGGCCAGCTGGATGTCCTTGGGCATGATGGTAACGCGCTTGGCGTGAATGGCACACAGGTTGGTGTCCTCGAAAAGACCCACCAGGTAAGCCTCAGAGGCTTCCTGCAGAGCCATGACGGCAGACGACTGGAAGCGCAGGTCAGTCTTGAAATCCTGGGCGATCTCACGCACCAGGCGCTGGAAGGGCAGCTTCCTGATGAGCAGCTCTGTGCTCTTCTGGTAACGACGGATCTCACGAAGGGCGACGGTTCCGGGCCTGTAACGATGGGGCTTCTTGACACCACCGGTGGCTGGGGCGGACTTGCGAGCTGCCTTGGTGGCAAGCTGCTTCCGTGGAGCCTTGCCTCCAGTGGACTTGCGGGCAGTCTGTTTAGTACGGGCCATCTCGACGACGAAATAGTCAATACGGGCGGCCCGGCAGGCGGGCGGGCTTATATACAGACATTCTCCACCTCAGTGGCTACCTCATTGGCCACGAGTGCCGCATGCGTCATCCGCAAGCTACGCCCCACCTCCAAGAGGGAGGGACGGCCTTGGATGAACGATACTACCGCTGCGTCCACAGCACGCCACCTACTCCCACCAAACCGTGGGCGAAGCCACACCAGGACCACCTGTAGTAGCAACCACAACAACATGACTGGACGAGGCAAAGGAGGCAAGGGACTTGGAAAGGGTGGCGCCAAGCGTCATCGTAAGGTGCTTCGTGACAACATCCAGGGTATCACCAAGCCCGCCATTCGTCGTCTAGCTCGGCGTGGAGGTGTTAAACGTATATCCGGCCTCATCTACGAGGAGACCCGCGGCGTCCTCAAGGTGTTTCTGGAGAACGTCATCCGTGACGCCGTCACCTACACCGAGCACGCAAAAGGGAAGACCGTCACCGCCATGGATGTGGTGTATGCCCTGAAACGGCAGGGCCGCACCCTTTATGGTTTTGGTGGTTAATCAACCTGATGGACGGGCGCACACCACCACCACCACCACGACAAACAAATATACGGACCTAATTTTAGGTCCACATTTAAATCGCTAAAGAGTTGGTTAGACACTGAGTAAATCGTTGAAAATATATCCAATCACATGATCCTCTCTAATTCTGGACTTGTGGTATGAGTATAGGTTGTGTGTGAACGTGTTGGAACCACTTCCTAATAATTGTCAGTCAGTCAGTCAACATTCACCTAACCTCCAGGTACCTCACCTAACTTCCTGTAGCGTCACCGAACCTCACGAAATGTAACCCAATGTAGTTTATAATCTATTCTAACATGACATAACATAACCACGCACTATATTACTTCGGTAAGAGTAATGAGTTTTAATACGCAAAGTTGCAGTTATCATTCATACATACATAACATGCTATTGACAGTGGGGATTGAAGTGAATTTTAGGAGGAGAGAATAGGTGCAGTGGCTAAACAGCGCTTGCGTGAGGGACTTTAAGCAGCAACTCGCCTGGATGCGGCAGGACAGAGTCAGGTCAAGCATCCGGTGCGTGTTGGGTTGCGCCATGGTTTCTCATTGTTTGGTCGGCTTGATTGTGTGTGTTGTTTTCTTGTTTGAAGGAAATGTCTTGGTATTCTTCTTCTTAGCTTGAAGTTGATTTTCTTCTAACTCTCCTCTTGTTGTTCGTCTTCCTCGTGTCTGCTATCATTCTGTAAAGACTCTATATATGTATGTAGGTGTTATGGCGCCGGTTGGCAGTGATACTATATTCGCTAAAGGTACTGTGCGGCTTCTGGTATTTCATATGCGCACCGCGGTGATGATTGATAGGCATGAAAAACCAGCCTGCATTACTTATATATAGAAATAAATAATGTGGCTTGGACAATAATGACGACTACTCTCTCCTACCTTCCCCAAACAAGGGCTTTTCGAAAGTATACATTGGACACAAATGACTTAGTACATCATAAATTGGTGGTTTAACAAAAGCCCTCATTAGAGAAAGGTGAAGGAGCACACAGTGAACATACAGATTAATGTTTGCACGCGTAGATCATGTAAGGTGAGATGTTGAACACCAGACACGTAGTGTAGTAACTCCCTCACAGATGGCGTTATGAGGGGCCTGATGATGTAGCAGTTACCTCACAGATGGTGTTATGAGGCACCCATATGGCCATTTACAGTACTCCTTTGGGGACATACCAGGTCAGGGCATCGCCACCATTCAAGCTGCAGGTGTGGTCCGGCCTTATCGGGAGTTCTAGAAGTATAGAACTGGTACTCTGGACCACCAAAGAAAAGCGCATGTAAGACCTTAAATCAAAGCCAGTTTGTTATACTGTACACTGTCACCATTATTCATTAGTTCCATTCTTTTGGCTAAAAAACTGTTGATAGTCCGGGGAGGAGGTGGTCTAGGGAGTGAGTTAAATGTTACATAACACAATAATAATAAACAATAATAATTAACGGTTTATTGAAAGAGCTTGGCAGCCAGAAGACTGAAAATATACAGTTACATATTTGGGGAATGGGTTACGAATTACAAATAATATACAAGTAACATGAGTGACACAAATAAGACATATAATAACTAGCTGGGGAAAAGCTCAAACTACAGTTCATTTCAACATAGTGACAGTGCAAGGAGTAGTGGTTACTGGGAGTGAGTACACTGATTTATTACAAGTTATCGATAATTTTTACAATGGTTGGGACTGGGCTGTTCTTATAGCGATCAGTTCGTGCACGTATGGGCTGGGCTGGATGCGGTTGTGGTGTCGAAGAGCAATTCTCGGACTAGGGATCTCAGGTGGTAGTAGGAGCCGGTGTCGGGGATGGTGTAGAAGCTTCTTACCAAATTTGCAGATGAGGTCGTGGTGATGGTCAGTGAGAGTCTACAGGGTCAGTGTGTTGAGCGCTTCTTGATATGTGGAGTAGGAAGGGTAGAGAATAATCTTGCATGGCCTCTTTTGCACTTTTTCGAGGTGTTTACGTTGTGTGGCATTTAGGGAGGAAGACCAGGTGGAGGAGGCATAGGTGAGCTTGGGAAGTATGAATGTTGTGTAAACACTGAGGAGCTCGTGTGCAGGACCTCGAGACTGAGCTGCTGTTGATAAGTGGCTCTAAAATTGAGATAATCACTGAATTTCTAGCTATGTGTGTGTGTGTGTGTAAATGTGTGTGTGTATACTACTGTACTTTTAGATCCTACGCAACCTCCTATTATAGTTAAGAGTGTGTCGTTATTATTATTTATTATTATTATTATTATTATTATTATAGTAGTAGTAGTAGTATTATTATTATTATTATTGTTATTATTATTACATGCTAATATAATACTAAGTTGCCCGCCAGATTTCCTCAGAGATGGGAGGAGCACATTGGCGGCGGTGTTGTTTATACTCCGCCCGATTACTGATTCCTATTCACCGAGCCAGAGCTGGCGGGCGGCGTGTTATGTGCCACGTTTTGTTTCCCATTGGGCGTACCGCTCAGCTGGGGAGTAGGAGATTTCATAAAAAGAAAGTTTGAGGGGAGAGCACACCTTTTCCTTCACATACAGTTATCTTAGACCATCTACTAGTATAATAGTTTGCACAAAAATACTCTACACTCTTTCTAGGTTGTTGCTATTTTTTTTTTTTTTTTTTTTGACTTCTCATCAGATTGTGCATTCAACTAATATACACTATTAGTGTGTTTATTATTATGTTTTATAGTATTATTTCGTATAATATTGGGTAACACAATTAGAGTCACTAGTATAGTATATTATTGGGGTTTATAGCAGTTTGTGGTCTAATAGTATCATGCTTTATGAGTGGTGTTCTATGTAGTGATGATTAGGCAATAAAATATGTTTTGGGGGTTTATAGCAGTTTTTGTGGTCTACTAGTATCATGCTTTATGGGTGGTGTTCTATGTAGTGATGATTAGGCCATAAAATATGCTTTTGGTTTATTGCTAACAAAATATACTTTGCTCTACCGCTGTAGTGCAAAACATGGTGAAACTTACATACACCGTTAATAAAGTATTGATGGAAGAAGAAGAAGAAGAAGAAGAAGAAGAAGAAGAAGAAGAAGAAGAAGAAGAAGAAGAAGAAGAAGAAGAAGAAGAAGAAGAAGAAGAAGAAGAAGAAGAAGAAGAAGAAGTAAGAGGAAGAATTGTGGAGGGAATGAACAGTGAGACAATGTAAAGCCTCCGGGATGGCGGCAGCGTTTCTGTTATTAATATATAATAAGACAATAGGAAAATATGTTGTTGTCTCTACCTGTATTATTACCTTTGCGATAGCATGGTTCAATTTTGGGAGGACATAGGAAGGAGCAGGAGGTTAGGAAGGGATTTGTAGTGGGAGAGATAGTGTCTGTGATCCTCTGGTCACCACTCCTCGGATTGTGTCAGTTCAAGTTTAGAAGCTCCAACAACTTTCCCTGAATACGAATTGGCAACCTTTCGATTTACAACAGGTACCTACTTACTGCTACAGTAGGTAGGTGAACAGGGACCAAGGGGGCTAGGAAGAGTGTCCAAACAACTTGCTCCTGCCTGCCTGTGTGATGTAGTCGTGGCCAGAATTAGGTTAGGATACAGACACATCTGGCTAGTTAGTAACGCTGTACCCATACCGAAACACTCAGCATGTAAACTTGGTGATACACCTTTAAAGCACTACTATATTATTGAATGTGACACTGTCAAAGACTTCAGGCCACCTCACTTATTGTATCTTGAACTATGTCATTACTTCATTGAGGACATTACATTCTTGCTCTTTATCCCAAATTGGCTAGCCCACACTGGTAAATGTGTACTGTACTGTCAATGAATCTGATGTATTTCTTTGTGTATGAACCTGACTGAAAATAAGGTCGCCTCCCTGGCTCCTGCTGCTTCTTGCGCCCTTCTAAGTCCCGTTTAAGTCCCCCACCCCAGGCCCCCACAACCGCCCTTCACATCTACACCATTCAAAATCAATTTCACTCAATTTCCACAATACTATGCTAATTACACGTAAAATAGAGTGTTATCCTGCAAAACGTTGATGTCGTATATTTCTCTCTTTAAGTGATATCCTGTGGCTCCGAAAGGAGCCTGTTTGGTTAGGTTGTCTTGTGTGAACGAACCTTGGGTTCTTATTTCTTCTCTGTCTTCTTTGGGAGGAGCACAGCTTGGATGTTAGGAAGGACACCCCCTTGGGCAATGGTGACTCCAGACAGGAGCTTGTTCAGCTCCTCGTCATTGCGAATGGCAAGCTGAAGATGACGCGGGATAATGCGGGTCTTCTTGTTGTCGCGGGCGGCGTTACCGGCCAGCTCGAGCACTTCTGCTGCCAGGTACTCCATGACGGCTGCAAGGTACACAGGGGCACCTGCACCAACACGCTCAGCATAGTTGCCTTTACGCAAGAGACGGTGGATCCTACCCACGGGGAACTGGAGTCCGGACCTGCTAGAACGGGACTTTGACTTGCCCTTCACTTTGCCTCCCTTGCCGCGTCCTGACATGTTGCTGCTGCTGCTTTTCGTGATAGGAGTTAAATTTCCGCCCGCCACCTTGGTCTTTTATACCAAGCTCAGGATCAGGCCAGGTGGCTGTCTCGCGGACCCAACCAATGTAAGAGAGCCGTAGCTGCAGCCAGTCTGATCCTGAGCGGCCCGCTCGGTATATAAGGAAAAGTTAGTCGGGCCAGTTTTCAATTCTCTCGCTCCGCGCCACGAGTAACTGTGCCGCCATGCCTCCCAAAACTTCCGGAAAGGCTGCCAAGAAGGCTGGAAAGGCCCAGAAGGCCATTGCCAAGGGTGACGAGAAGAAGAAGCGCAGGAGGAAGGAAAGCTACAGCATCTACATCTACAAGGTACTGAAGCAAGTGCACCCCGACACAGGAGTCTCCTCCAAAGCTATGTCCATCATGAACTCTTTCGTGAACGACATCTTCGAGCGCATCGCTGCCGAGGCTTCCCGCCTGGCGCACTACAACAAACGCTCCACCATTACAAGTCGGGAAATCCAGACAGCTGTCCGACTCTTGCTGCCCGGTGAACTGGCCAAGCATGCCGTGTCTGAGGGCACCAAGGCTGTCACCAAGTACACCTCTTCCAAGTAAGAGGTTACTTGTGCACAACAAACACGCCATCCCACTACTACAACTTAATCGGCTCCATCGGAGCCACAGTTACATGTTAAAGAGACAGTTACCGACAGTGATATATTGAGAGGGAAATAAAAAAAATAAAATTATAATAATCTGCATTCTCTATTGGCGTAGAAACAGGACTAAATCGACACATAATAAATAAATAAATAAATTCTGCGTGGAGTACTTTTACACCCACTGCAAAGTGACATACATGGAGTGTGTTTGGGCTTCATTTCTTGTTTGCAGCATGCCTATTTCATGTAAAAAAAAATTTTATTTTATTTTATTGTATGTTCTTTTATTTTATTTATTTCTTTACTTACTTATTCTTTATATATTTATTTGTTACTAGCTCTTGTTTGTTGCACCCCCCACCTCCCGAATTGATGACCTACTATACAATCGTACCTCCACGAATGTTACCAACTTACCGTTAGGCGATTTGGGTAACCGAAATTAACGCTCTCCGACCACCAACCATTTCGATTGTCATGAAAATTATCTTCAGAACAGTTCTTTTGCCCTGAGAAGGGCCGAGTTATAGATGTCTGGTAGGTTTTGTTGTGCTTTTTGTTTTTCCCCAAGGAAGAGGACTTAAGCACGCTCTCCGCGGATGCGCCGGGCCAGCTGGATGTCCTTGGGCATGATGGTAACGCGCTTGGCGTGAATGGCACACAGGTTGGTGTCCTCGAAAAGACCCACCAGGTAAGCCTCAGAGGCTTCCTGCAGAGCCATGACGGCAGACGACTGGAAGCGCAGGTCAGTCTTGAAATCCTGGGCGATCTCACGCACCAGGCGCTGGAAGGGCAGCTTCCTGATGAGTAGCTCTGTGCTCTTCTGGTAACGACGGATCTCACGAAGGGCGACGGTTCCGGGCCTGTAACGATGGGGCTTCTTGACACCACCGGTGGCTGGGGCGGACTTGCGAGCTGCCTTGGTGGCAAGCTGCTTCCGTGGAGCCTTGCCTCCAGTGGACTTGCGGGCAGTCTGTTTAGTACGGGCCATCTCGACGACGAAATAGTCAATACGGGCGGCCCGGCAGGCGGGCGGGCTTATATACAGACATTCTCCACCTCAGTGGCCACCTCATTGGCCACGAGTTCCGCATGCGTCATCCGCAAGCTACGCCCCACCTCCAAGAGGGAGGGACGGCCTTGGATGAACGATACTACCGCTGCGTCCACAGCACGCCACCTACTCCCACCAAACCGTGGGCGAAGCCACACCAGGACCACCTGTAGTAGCAACCACAACAACATGACTGGACGAGGCAAAGGAGGCAAGGGACTTGGAAAGGGTGGCGCCAAGCGTCATCGTAAGGTGCTTCGTGACAACATCCAGGGTATCACCAAGCCCGCCATTCGTCGTCTAGCTCGGCGTGGAGGTGTTAAACGTGTATCCGGCCTCATCTACGAGGAGACCCGCGGCGTCCTCAAGGTGTTTCTGGAGAACGTCATCCGTGACGCCGTCACCTACACCGAGCACGCAAAAAGGAAGACCGTCACCGCCATGGATGTGGTGTATGCCCTGAAACGGCAGGGCCGCACCCTTTATGGTTTTGGTGGTTAATCAACCTGATGGACGGGCGCACACCACCACCACCACCACGACAAACAAATATACGGACCTAATTTTAGGTCCACATTTAAATCGCTAAAGAGGTGGTTAGACACTGAATAAATCGTTGAAAATATATCCAATAACATGATCCTCTCTAATTCTGGACTTGTGGTATGAGTATAGGTTGTGTGTGAACGTGTTGGAACCACTTCCTAATAATTGTCAGTCAGTCAGTCAACATTCACCTAACCTCCAGGTACCTCACCTAACTTCCTGTAGCGTCACCGAACCTCACGAAATGTAACCCAATGTAGTTTATAATCTATCCTAACATGACATAACATAACCACGCACTATATTACTTCGGTAAGAGTAATGAGTTTTAATACACAAAGTTGCAGTTATCATTCATTCATACATACATACATACATACATACATACATACATACATACATATATAACATGCTAGTGGCAGGGGGGGATTGAAGTGAATTTTAGGAGGATAGAATAGGTGCAGTGGCTAAACAGCGCTTGCGTGAGGGACTTTAAGCAGCAACTCGCCTGGATGCGGCAGGATAGAGTCAGGTCAAGCGTCCTGTGCATGTTGGGTTCCGCCATGGTTTCTCAGTGTTTGGTCGGCTTGATTGTGTGTGTGTTGTTTTCTTGTTTGGAGGAAATGTCTTGGTATTCTTCTTCTTAGCTTGAAGTTGATTTTCTTCTAACTCTTCTCCTCTTGTTGTTCGTCTTCCCCGTGTCTGCTATCATTCTGTAAAGACTCTATATATGTATGTAGGTATGAGTGAGTAACAGTTGCCGGTTACAGTGATACTTCATATTCGCTGGTGTTGTACTGTATGGCTTCGGTATTTCTTAATATACAAACGGCACCGTTAGGGGATTGAGGTATTTAAAAACCAGCCTGCATTACTTATATATAGAAATAAATAATGTGGCTTTGACAATAATGACGACTACTCTCTCCTACCTTCCCCAAACAAGGGCTTTTCGAAAGTATACATTGGACACAAATGACTTAGTACATCATAAATTGGTGGTTTAAAAAAAGCCCTCATTAGAGAAAGGTGAAGGAGCACACAGTGAACATACAGATTAATGTTTGCACGCGTAGATCATGTAAGGTGAGATGTTGAACACCAGACACGTAGTGTAGTAACTCCCTCACAGATGGCGTTATGAGGGCCTGATGATGTAGCAGTTACCTCACAGATGGTGTTATGAGGAAATTCACATGATGATGCTGTAGCAAAACATTCACTACGTGTTGTCGTAGCATCTTGGGGACACCACGTGGTCGACATGACTCACTCATTCAAGTGGGTGAGGTGTGGTCCCAGGCCTCTCTATCGTGGAGTCTCAGGGGAAGTATAACTGGGTACCTGGGACCTCACTGTGTGAAGGTGGTTAGCTAGCTTGGGTAAGACTCAATCAAGCTGTCATTCATCACTGGTTCTCAGGCAACCATGGCAAGAACTTGTTGATAGTCCGCTGGGGAGGAGGGTTCAGGGGAGTGAGTTGGTATGGGCCAACATATAAATAATAATAATAATAATAATAATAATTAACGGTTTATTGAAAGAGCTTGGCAGCCAGAAGACTGAAAATATACAGTTACATATTTGGGGAATGGGTTACGAATTACAAATAATATACAAGTAACATGAGTGACACAAATAAGACATATAAAAACTAGCTGGGGAAAAGCTCAAACTACAGTTCATTTCAACATAGTGACAGTGCAAGGAGTAGTGTTTACTGGGAGTGAGTACACTGATTTATTACAAGTTATCGATAATTTTTACAATGGTTGGGACTGGGCTGTGCTTATAGCGATCAGTTCGTGCACGTATGGGCTGGGCTGGATGCGGTTGTGGTGTCAAAGAGCAATTCTCGGACTAGGGATCTCAGGTGGTAGTAGGAGCCGGTGTCGGGGATGGTGTAGAAGCTTCTTACCAAATTTGCAGATGAGGTCGTGGTGATGGTCAGTGAGAGTCTAAAGGGTCAGTGTGTTGAGCGCTTCTTGATATGTGGAGTAGGAAGGGTAGAGAATAATCTTGCATGGCCTCTTTTGCATTTTTTCGAGGTGTTTACGTTGTGTGGCATTTAGGGAGGAAGACCAGGTGGAGGAGGCATAGGTGAGCTTGGGAAGTATGAATGTTGTGTAAACACTGAGGAGCTCGTGTGCAGGACCACCGAGGGACTTGAGTCGGCGTAGGAGGTGGAGACGGAAACTGGAGGATTTGATAACTTCACTGACGTGTGGTTTCTAATTTAGTTTGTTGTCTATATGTATGTGTGTGTGTGTGTGTGTGTGTGTGTGTGTGTGTATATACTACTGTACTTTTTAGATCCTCCTACGCAACCTAACCTATTATAGTTAAGTATAGTAGGCTATACACTATTTTGTTAGTATGTGTTATAAAATGAAATTGCATGTTATTATTATTAATATTATTATTATTAATATTATTATTATTATTATTATTAGTAGTAGTATTATTATTATTATTATTGTTATTATTATTACATGCTAATATAATATTAAGTTGCCCGCCAGATTTCCTCAGAGATGGGAGGAGCACATTGGCGGCGGTGTTGTTTATACTCCGCCCGATTACTGATTCCTATTCACCGAGCCAGAGCTGGCGGGCGGCGTGTTATGTGCCACGTTTTGTTTCCCATTGGGCGTACCGCTCAGCTGGGGAGTAGGAGATTTCATAAAAAGAAAGTTTGAGTGGAGAGCACACCTTTTCCTTCACATACAGTTATCTTAGACCATCTACTAGTATAATAGTTTGCACAAAAATACTCTACACTCTTTCTAGGTTATTGTTATGTTGTTTTTTTTTTTTTTGACTTCTCATCAGATTGTGCATTCAACTAATATACACTAT
>NW_024722817.1:0-8212 GCF_018991925.1 Homarus americanus | reverse complement strand
TGGAAAGTCGATATTTCCCATTTTTATGATACAAATTTCCCGTTTTCTACTTGATGAAAAAATCTATTTTCGGGAGAGATTGGTTATCTAAACTTTCGGAAAGTCGATATTTCCCATTTTTTATGATACAAAATTTCCGTTTTTCTGTGATAATCAATTTTCGGGAAAGTTTGTTATCTAAAAACTTTCATGGAAAGTAGATGTTCCCATTTTTGTAATCTAATTTCCCGTTTTCTATGATAATCTATTTTCGGCAAATTTGTTATCTAACCAACTTTCCCCGGAAAGTAGATATTTCCCATTTTATGATGCAAATTTCCCGTTTCTGTGATAATCTATTTTCGGCAAATTTGGTAATCTCATCCAACTTTCCCGGAAGTAGATATTTCCCATTTTTATGATACAAATTTCCCGTTTTCTATGATAATCTATTTTCGGCAAATTTGGTTTATCTAATAACTTTCACGGAAAGTCGATATTCCCATTTTTTTACGATACAAATTTCCCGTTTTCTGCTGATAATAATCTATTTTCGGGAAAGTTGGTTATCTAGAAACTTTCCCGGAAAGTCGATATTTTCCCATTTTTATGATACCAATTTCCGTTTTCTGTATTAATCAATTTTGGGAAAGTTGGTTATCTAAGAAACTTCATGGAAAGTAGATATTTTACATTTTTGATACAAATTTCCGTTTTTCTGATAATCTATTTTCAGGAAAGTTGGTTGACTAGAAAACTTTCGCGGAAATAGATATTTCCCATTTTTATGATACAAATTTCCCGTTTTTTATGATAATCTATTTTCGGAAATTTGGTTATCTCTTTCAACTTTCCCGGAAAGTCGATATTTCCCATTTTTATGATACAAATTTTCACGTTTTCTATGATAATCTATTTTCGGCAAATTTGGTGAAAATCTATTCTTTCGGAAAGTAGATATTTCCCATTTTTTATGATACAAATTTCCGTTTTCTATGATAATAATCTATTTTTCAAAGCAAATTTGGTTTATCTATCCTTTCCCGGAAAGTCGATATTTCCCCATTTTTATGATACAAATTTCGTTTTCTATGATAATTTTTTTTCAACCGTTGGTTATCTATCAACTTTCCGGAAAGTCGATATTTCCCATTTTTTATGATACAAATTTCCCGTTTTCCTGCGATAATCTATTTCGGCAAATTTGGTAATCTATCACTTTCCCGGAAAGTAGATATTTCCCATTTTTTATGATACAAATTCCCGTTTTCTATGATAATCTATTTTCGGCAAATTTGATTTATCTAACAACTTTCCCGGAAAGTCGATACTTTCCCATTTTTATGATACAAATTTCCCGTTTTTCTATGATAATCAATTTTCGGGAAAGTTGGTTATCTAGAAACTTTTCATGATAGATATTTTCCCATTTTTATGATATAAATTTCCGTTTTCTGTGATAATCTATTTTTCGGCAAATTTGGTAATCTAACCAACTTTCGGAAAGTAGATATTCCCATTTTATGATACAAATTTCCCGTTTTCTATGATAATCTATTTTCGGCAAATTTGGTAATCTAACATCAACTTTCCCGGAAAGTGAGTACTTTCCATTTTTATGACTACAAATTTCCCGTTTCTATGATAATCTATTTTCGGGGAAAGTTGGTTATCTAGAAAACTTTCCCGGAAAGTCGATATTTCCCATTTTTTATGATACCAAATTTCGTTTTCTATGATAATCAATTTTCGGGAAGTTGGTTATCTAAGAAACTTTCACTTGGAAAGTAGATATTTCCCATTTTTTATGATACAAATTTCCGTTTTCTATGATAATCTATTTGCACAAGCAAATTTGGTAATCTAACCAACTTTCCCGGAAAGTAGATGTTCCCATTTCTTATGATACAAATTTCCGTTTTCTATGATAATCTATTTTCGGCAAATTTGGTTTATCTAGCATAACTTTCCCGGAAGTCGATATTTCCCATTTTTACGATACAAATTTCCCGTTTTCTATGATAATCTATTTTCGGGAGAAGTTGGTTATCTAGAAAACTTTCCCGGAGAGTCGATATTTCCCATTTTTTATGATACAAATTTCCGTTTCTGATAATCAATTTTTTTTGGGAAAGTTGGTTATCTAAAACTTTCATGAAAGTAGATATTTCCCATTTTATGATACAAATTTCCCGAATTTTCTATGATAATCTATTTTCAGGAAAGTTGGTTATTCAAAACTTTTCGCGGAAGTAGATATTTCCCATTTTTTATGATACCAAATTTCCGTTTTTTATGATAATCTATTTTCCCCAAAGCCGTTGGTTATCTATCAACTTTCCCGGAAGTCGATATTTCCCCATTTTTTATATTTTTGGAAATTTCCGTTTTCTTTATGATAATCTTTTCAGCAAATTTGGTAATCATAACTTTCGGAAAGTAGATATTTCCCATTTTATGATACAAATTTTCCCGTTTTCTATGATAATCTATTTTCGGCAAATTTGGTTTATCTAACCAACTTTCCCGGAAAATCGATATTCCCATTTTTTATGATACAAATTTCCGTTTTCTATGATAATCTGTACCGGCAGAATTTGGTTATCTAACCAACTTTCGGAAAGTCGATATTTTCCCATTTTTTTGTGATACCAAATTTCCCGTTTTTGTATGATAATCTGTTTCAACAAATTTGGTTATCTAACCAACTTTCCCGGAAAGTCGATATTTTCCCATTTTTTATGATACAAATTTCCCGTTTTCTGCGATAATCTATTTTGACAAATTTGGTAATCTAACTCTTTCCCGGAAAGTAGATATTTCCCATTTTTTGATACAAATTTCCGTTTTCTATGATAATCTATTTTCGGCATGACTTTAAGTTTATCTAACAACTTTCCTGGAAAGTCGATATTTCCATTTTTATGATACAAATTTCCGTTTTCTATGATAATCAATTTCGGGGAAAGTTGGTTATCTAGAACTTTTCGCGGAAAGTAGATATTTCATTTTTATGATACAAATTTCCGTTTTCTATGATAATCTATTTTCGGCAAATTTGGTAATCTAACTCCAACTTTCCGGAAAGTAGATATTTCCCATTTTTATATGATACAAATTTCCGTTTTTCTATGATAATCTATTTTCAGCAAATTTGGTAATCTAACCAACTTTCCCGGAAAGTAGATATTTCCCATTTTTTATGATACAAATTTCCGTTTTTCTGTATTAATCTATTTTCGGAAAGTTGGTTATCTAAAACTTTCCCGGAAAGTCGATATTTCCCATTTTCATGATAAAAATTTCCGTTTTCTATGATAATCAATTTTCACGGGAAAGTTAGTTTATCTAACCCAACTTTCGGAAGTCGATATTTCCCATTTTAATGATACAAATTTCCCGTTTCTATGATAATCTCTTTTCGTGAGATTGGTTATCTAAGAAACTTTCATAGGAAAGTAGATATTTCCCATTTTTTATGATACAAATTTCGTTTCTATGATAATCTATTTTCAGCAAATTTGGTTTATCTAACTCAACTTTCCGGAAAGTAGATATTTCCCAATTTTTATGATACAAATTTCCGTTTCTATGATAATCTATTTTCGGCAAATTTGGTAATCTAACTCAACTTTGGAAGTAGATATTTCCCATTTTTATGATACAAATTTCCCGTTTTTTCTACGATAATCTATTTTTCGGCTAATTTGGTTTATCGACCAACTTTCGGAAGTCGATATTTCCCATTTTTATGATACCAAATTTCCCGTTTTCTATGATAATCAATTTTCGGGAAAGTTGGTTATCTAAACTTTTCGCGGAAAGTAGATATTTCCATTTTTATGATACAAATTTCCGTTTTCTATGATAATCTGTTTTCCGGAAAGTTAGTTGTTAAGCTTTCGCGGAAAGTAGATATTTCCCATTTTTATGATACAAATTTCCCGTTTTTTATGATAATCTATTTTCGGCAAATTTGATTTATCTGGCATAACTTTCGGAGAGGTCGATATTTTCCCATTTTTTATGATACCATTTCCGTTTTCTATGATAATCTATTTTCCTTAAATTTGGTAATCTCTTTCTTTCCCGGAAAGTAGATATTTCCCATTTTTTATGATACAAATTTCCGTTTTCTATGATAATCTATTTCCTTGAAATTTGGTTATCATAACATCCTTTCCCGGAAAGTAGATATTTCCATTTTTATGATACAAATTTCCGTTTTCTATGATAATCTATTTTCAGCAAATTTGGTTATCTAGCTAACTTTCCCGGAAAGTCGATATTTCATTTTTTATGATACAAATTTCCCGTTTTTCTATGATAATCTATTTTCAGAAAGTTGGTTAGCCTAAAACTTTCGAGAAGTCGATATTTCCTATTTTTTATGATACAAATTTCCCGTTTTCTATGATAATCAATTTTTCAGGAAAGTTTATTTATCCTAAAAACTTTCGCGGAAGTAGATATTTCCCATTTTTATGATACAAATTTCCCGTTTTCTATGATAATCTATTTTCCGGCAAATTTGGATATCTATGATAATCTATTTTCGGAAAGTTGGTTATCTAAGAAACTTTCATGAAAGTAGATATTTCCCATTTTTATGATACAAATTTCCTGTTTTCTATGATAATCTATTTTCGGCAAATTTGGTTATCTAACCAACTTTTCCGGAAAGTAGATATTTCCCATTTTTATGATACAAATTTCTCGTTTTCTATGATATCTATTTTCGGGAAAGTTGGTTATCTAACCAACTTCCCGGAAAGTAGATATTTCCCATTTTTATGATACAAATTTCCCGTTTCTATGATAATCTACTTCCCAAAATTAGGTAATATTTCCCGAAAATACGAAAATCTACTTTCCCAAAAAGTCGATAATCTACTTTCCCAAAAATTAGAAAATCTATTACTTTTCGGAGTAGATAACCTACTTTCGGAAAGTAGATATTTCCAATTTTATGATAAATTTCCTGTTTTCTATGATAATCTATTTTCGGGAAAGTTGGTTATCTAACCAACTTTCGCGGAAAGTAGATATTTCCCATTTTTATGATACAAATTTCCCGTTTTCTATGATATCTAAATTCGGCAAATTTGGTTATCTAACCAACTTTCCCGGAAAGTAGATATTTCCCATTTTTATGATACAAATTTCCCGTTTTCTATGATAATCTATTTTCGGGAAAGTTGGTTATCTAAGAAACTTTCGCGAAAGTAGATATTTCCCATTTTTATGATACAAATTTCCGGTTATGATAATTTCGGGAAAGTTGGTCTAACCAACTTTCCCGGAAAGTAGATATTTCCCATTTTTATGATACAAATTCCCGTTTATGATAATCTACTTCCTAAATTAGGTAATATTTCCCGAAAATACGAAATCTACTTTCCCAAAAAGTCGATCATCTACTTTCCAAAATTAGAAAATCTATTTACTTTTCGGGGATAGATAACCTTTCCTGGAAGTAGATATTTATTTTTATGATACAAATTTCCGTTTTCTATGATAATCTATTTTCGGGAAAGTTGGTTATCTAACAACTTTCCCGGAAAGTCGATATTCCCATTTTTTATGATACAAATTTCCGTTTTCTATGATAATCTATTTTCGGGAAAGTTGGTTATCTAACCAACTTTCGCGGAAAGTAGATATTTCCATTTTTTATGATACAAATTTCCCGTTTTCTATGATAATCTATTTCGGAAAGGTTGGTTATCTAACAACTTTCCCGGAAAGTCAAATTCCCATTTTTATGATACAAATTTCCCGTTTTCTATGATAATCTATTTTCGGGAAAGTTGGTTATCTAAAACTTTCGCGGAAAGTAGATATTTCCCATTTTTATGATACAAATTTCCGTTTTCTATGATAATCTATTTTCGGCAAATTTGGTTATCTAACTTTTCCGGAAGATATTTCCCATTTTTATGATACAAATTTCTCGTTTTCTATGATAATCTATTTTCCGGGAAGTTGGTTATCTAACCAACTTTTCCGGAAAAGTCGATATTTCCCATTTTTTATGATACAAATTTCCGTTTTCTATGATAATCTATTTTCGGGAAAGTTGGTTATCTAAAACTTTCGCGGAAAGTAGATATTTCCCATTTTTTATGATACAAATTTCCCGTTTTCTATGATAATCTACTTCCAAAATTAGGTAATATTTCCCCGAAAATACGAAAATCTACTTTCCCAAAAGTCGATAATCTACTTTCGAAAATTAGAAAATCTATTTACTTTCGGGGAAGTAGATAAACTTTCCCGGAAAGTAGATATTTCCCATTTTTATGATACAAATTTCTCGTTTCTATGATAATCTATTTTCGGGAAAGTTGGTTATCTAACCAACTTTCCCGGAAAGTCGATATTTCCCATTTTTATGATACAAATTTCCCGTTTTCTATGATAATCTATTTTCGGGAAAGTTGGTTTATCTAACCAACTTTCGCGGAAATGAATATTTCCCATTTTTATGATACAAATTTCCCGTTTTCTTATTAATCTATTTTCGGCAAATTTGGTTTATCTAACCAACTTTCCCGGAAAGTAGATATTTCCCATTTTTATGATACAAATTTCCCGTTTTCTATGATAATCTACTTCCCAAAATTAGGTAATATTTCCCCGAAAATACAATCTTTCCCAAAAGTCGATAATCTACTTTCCGAAAATTGAAAATCTATCTACTTTTCGGAAGTAGATCTACTTTCGAAGTAGTATTCCATTTTATGATACAAATTTCTCGTTTTCTATGATAATCTATTTTCGGGAAGTTGGTTATCTAACCAACGTTCGGAAAGTCGATATTTCCCATTTTTATGATACAAATTTCCCGTTTTCTATGATAATCTATTTTCGGGAAGTTGGTTATCTAAGAAACTTTCGCGAGAATTAGATATTTCCACATTTTATGATACAAATTTCCCGTTTTCTATGATAATCTATTTTCGTAAATTTGGTTATCTAACCAACTTTTCGGAAAGTAGATATTTCCCATTTTTATGATACAAATTTCTCGTTTTCTATGATAATCTATTTTCGGGAAAAGTTGGTTATCTAACCAACTTTTCGGAAGATCCATTTTTTATGATACAAATTTCCGTTTTCTATGATAATCTATTTTCGGGAAGTTGGTTATCTAGAAACTTTCGCGGAAAGTAGATATTTCCCATTTTTATGATACAAATTTCCCGTTTTCTATGATAATCTATTTTCGGGAAAGTTGGTTATCCTACCAACTTTCGGAAAGTAGATATTTCCATTTTTATGATACAAATTTCCGTTTTCTATGATAATCTACTTCCCAAAAATTAGGTAATATTTCCCCGAAATACGAAAATCTACTTTCCCAAAGTCGATAATCTACTTTCGAAAATTAGAAAATCATTTACTTTTCGGGGAAGTAGATAACTAACTCGGAAAGTAGATATTTCCATTTTTATGATACAAATTTCTCGTTTTCTATGATAATCTATTTTCGGGAAAGTTGGTTATCAACAACTTTCGGAAAGTATTTCCATTTTTTATGATACAAATTTCCGTTTTCGTCTATTTTCGGGAAAGTTGGTTATCTAACAACTTTCGCGGAAAGTAGATATTTCCCATTTTTATGATACAAATTTCCGTTTTCTATGATAATCTATTTTCGGCAAATTTGGTTATCTAACAACTTTCCCGGAAAGTACACATTTTTTATGATACAAATTTCCGTTTTCTATGATAATCTACTTCCCAAATTAGGTAATATTTCCCCGAAAATACGAAAATCTACTTTCCCAAAAGTCGATAATCTACTTTCGAAAATTAGAAAATCTATCTACTTTTCGGGAAGTAGATAACTTAACTCGGAAAGTCGATATTTCCCCATTTTATGATACAAATTTCCGTTTTCTATGATAATCTATTTTCGGGAAAGTTGGTTATCTAGAAACTTTCTGGAAGTAGATATTTCCCATTTTTTATGATACAAATTTCCCGTTTTCTATGATAATCTATTTTCGGGAAATTTGGTTTATCAACCAACTTTTCGGAAGTAGATATTTCCATTTTTATGATACAAATTTCTCGTTTTCTATGATAATCTATTTTCGGGAAAGTTGGTTATCAACAACTTTCCGGAAGTAGATATTTCCCATTTTTATGATACAAATTTCCCGTTCATGATAATCTATTTTCGGGGAAAGTTGGTTATCTAAAACTTTCGCGGAAAATAGATATT
>NW_024722816.1:0-18659 GCF_018991925.1 Homarus americanus | reverse complement strand
TAGGACAAAGTACCCCAAGGACATACAACACACCTAACCTAACCTAAGCTGTATATACTGTTCCTCATGCGTTATCAAGTGTTTAAAGTAATGGGTTTATATGTTAGTCAGTGTTACATATATTACGTAAATACATAATCCTAGCCACTGTGTTTGTGTTCGGGTGTTGCAGTGATAATGTGTTGTGTTGCAGGGTGATGATGAGACAGTATTGTGTTTGAGCTTAGTTTTTAAATTTGTGTTTCTTTTGTGTGTTAGTTGAGCTTTTACACTTGACCTGACATGACTTATACCTGACTTGACCTGGCCTATACTCGACATGACCTAACATATCCATGGCCTGACCTATACCTGACCTGACATAACCTATACCTGACGTGCCATGACCTATACCTGACGTGACCTGATCTATACCTGACTTGACCTGATCTATACATGACGTGACCTGACCTATACCTGACATGAATTGTACAATATATTTATGTCCACCAGTGTTGCATAAAGTTCCTAGTAACTGCTTGTTACGACACGGAGAGATTCATTGTACTAATGTAACAGTAGTTGGGAAATATATCTCACACTCACTTCTTGACAGTTCATTAGACTATTAGTTAATGAACTGTCAACAACTGAATCATGATTAGACAGTTACTGAAGATCTCTTGTCACTGTCATATTGCTACAAGGAGTATCAGAGTCTCTTCACGGGCGGTGGAAGATGACAGGAGAAGGAGGGAGAGAGTGGAAGGAGTGGAAGGCATCTGATAGAAACAATGTATGTATTCTAGGCGATTTCAACTTTTCAGGCATAGATTGGAAAAATCAACTTAGCGATAATGAATCTGAAGATTTTCTAGAAGTAGTATAGGATAGTTTTTTATATCAATTCATAAACTCGCCCACTAGAGGAAATAATATCCTCGATTTAGTTCTCAGTAATAATGAAAATCTAGTAAAAGATGTTGGGATTGGAGACGAACTAGGAAACAGTGATCATAAAGCCATATATTTTAACATAATATGGGATGGCAGGAAGAAGGAAAATTCGGCCTTGATCCCGGATTTTAGGAAGGCTAATTACGGTAGCATAAGGAGAGACCTAAGGGATGACCCGATGGTCAAAAGATTAATCCCCCCCACACCTCCGGAAACTGTCAACTTAGGACGGGATAACCCCGAATATAATTTAGCAGCTACTTATGAACAATTTATTGCGACAATCAATAATGCCCAAAATAAACACATCCCTAAAAGAAAATTCAGATCGATACGGAACCAACCAAAATGGATGAATAATAGACTCTTAGATCTTCTAGGGAAAAAGAAAGGAGTATATAGAGAAGTTAAGAAAGGCGAAAATCACTTACTTGGTTACTATCAGAACCTAACAAGACAGGTAAAACAGAAATTAGGAAAAGCAAAGAGAAATTATGGAAATCAAGGTAGCAACGAATCGAAAAAATAACCCCCAAAAGCTTTTTATCAACTGTAAATCAAAGGTTAGAGATACAATAGGTCCCCTCAAAACTACGACAGGAGAAATGACTGATGATGAGTTAGAAATGTGTAGTACGTTAAATAGTTTTCTTTTGCCTGTATTCAAATGAAAACCTAGCACAGTTTCCAGAAGTTCATAAGGTATATAACGACAGTATAGAAAATATGTTGATGAATATCAATATTACTAGTAACGATGTGCTTAAAGTAATTAACAAACTGAAGCCTCATAAATCGCCTGGTCCAGACGAGGTATATGCTAGAATATTAAAAGAATGTAGAGATGAGCTGAGTAGTCCATTAGCAGTTTTATTTAATAAGTCATTAGAATCGGGCCTAGTGCCAGAAGCTTGGAAACTTGCAAATGTAGTTCCGATTTTCAAAAAGGGTGATAAATCAATAGCATCAAATTACCGTCCCATTAGTCTCACGTCAATCATAGGCAAGTTACTAGAGTCAATTATTGCTACAAAAATCAGAAGCCACCTTGAAACATTCAACTTAATTCATTCTTCTCAGCACGGGTTCACCCAGGGACGTTCTTGTCTCACAAATTTGCTTTAGCTTTTTCTCAGAAGTATTTGAAGCGGTAGATAATGATAGTCATATGATATAATTCTTTGATGAGATTTCAGTAAAGCATCTGATAGAGTCCTCATGAGAGATTGATATGGTGGCTGTGTAAGCCATGGAACAGGTGGATCAGTATTAAAATGGGATTAGGTCATGCGGTTAACTGGTAGGAAACAAAGAGTCAGCATAGTGGATTAAAGTCAGATTGTGTGCGGTCAAAAGCGGAGTTCCCCAGGGATCTGTATTAGGCCCTCTGCTGTTTGTTATATTCATTAATGATCTTGATTTAGGCATAACTAGTAGGATTAGTAAATTTGCAGATGATACCAAAATGGGGAGAGTGATAAATTCAGACAGTGACTTTGAACACCTTTAAAGAGATCTAGATACCTTACGTGAGTGGTCAGTAGACTGGCAAATGAATTTTAATACTGATAAATGCAAGGTACTACAGATAGAGAAGACGAATACAAACGTTAAGTATAAACTAGGTAACACGGAAATAGAAAACTCAGTTTGTGAAAAAGATCTAGGTGTATTTGTTAGCAACGACTTGAAACCTAGAAAACAATGTATTAGCGTTCACAAATACAAGGCAAAATGAAAAAATTCTGGGTTCATATCTAGGTCTGTGAGAAACAGAACTGTTGACGTTATCTTGAAACTTCACTAGCATTAGTGGAGAGGCCACACATTACGATTATGCGGTTCAGTTCTAAAAGTCCTTATTATAGAATGACATAGATTCTTGGAGAGAGTATAAAGAAGAATGACAAAAATGATCCATGTATTATTAGAAACCTTCCATATGAAGAAAGCACTGAAAGCTTAGCTCTTACATTCATTAGGAGAGGCGTAGAGTTAGGGAAAGATATGATAGAGGGTGTACAAGGGTAAGTGGGATTAATAAGGGTAAAATGAAGATGTTCTGAAGCTCAGTAATAACGAAATAACTAGAACAAATGGCTTTTTAAATTAGATAAATTCCGATTCAGAAAGGATATAGGCAAGCACTGGTTTGGTAATAGGAGTTGTGGATATGTGGAATAGGCTACCGAGTGCTATAGTAGGATCGGGGACGCTAGGGAGCTTCAAGACGAAGTTGGATAGGCACATGGAAGTGTTGGGATGGGTGTGAAAGGGATCTGCCCTGTATGGGCCAGTCGGCCTCCTGCAGTATCCCACGTTCTTATGTTCTTATGTTCTTATGAAGGAGAGAGGAAGGGAGGGAGGGAGGGGGGAAAGAAGGGAGGGAAGAAAGCAAACCTATAGACAAGACTGTGATGGAGAACACGTCAAGATCACCAACAATAATCATAAGAACATAAGGAGTCTGCAATAGGCCGGTTGGTCTGTGCATGGCAGCTCCTGTCGAGAGTTACTACCACTCTCTATCATCCATGAATCTATCTAGCCTCCTTTCAAAACTTTCCAGAGTTCCCGCACTTACTACAAAGTTGCTAAGCTTGTTCCACTCGTCTACCACCCTATTTGTGAACTAGTTTCTTCCTATCTCCTTCCTAAACCTAAACTTATCCAACTTGAATCCGTTGCTACGAGTCCTATCCTGCTCGAATATTATAAGAACTTTATCTATATCCCCTTTATTGATTCCTTTCAGCCACTTAAATACTTCTATCATATCTCCCCGCACTCTTCGTCTTTCTAGGGAATGCAAGTTAAGTTTCTTTAACTTACCTTGATATGGAAGGTTTCTAAGTCCCGGAATCATTTTCGTCATTCTTCGCTGCACCGACTCCAGTGAATTGATATCCATTCTATAATAAGGGCACCAGAACTGAACAGCATAATCGAGGTGCGGCCTGACTAGCGCAAGATATAATTGCAATATGACCTCCGCACTCCTATTACTTACACTTCTCGATATAAAACCCAATACTCTGTTTGCCTTATTCCGAACATGAACGCACTGTAGTGCATTTGCATCCTGCCCTGAATTAATCTGCCGCCCTATTTTGGTGTCATCCGCAAACTTGCTTATGTCACTGCTGATCCCAGTATCTAGATCATGTAGTGTTGGTGATTCTGGCCAACACCTGGTGAAGTATTTATCAATCTATAATGGTGAATCGTGTGTGTGTGTGTGTGTGTATGTGTGTGTGTGCGTGTGTGTGTGTGTGTGTGTTGGCTGTATCTTGGAGGTAAACATTGTACAGATATTACAGACAAAAATACAAAACATGGATACAGCCTCAGGAACTTACAGAACTATAGGAGTTACTTTAACATAATAATAAACTTCAAGGTATAATGAACTATAAAACTCAGAAGTCTCATAAAAATATATAATACTTGCAACACTATAACCAAATCATTATAAACAAAGAACATGACAGGACAATAAAATGACATGAATACAACAAATAAGATGACTGTCACTGTCACCTGATGAACATGACACCTGATGAACATGACACCTGATGAACATGACCTGATGAACATGACACCTGATGAACATGACACCTGATGAACATGTCACCTGATGAACATGACACCTGATGACACTGATGATGTCACCTGATGAACATGACACCTGATGAACATGACACCTGATGAACATGACACCTGATGAACATGTCACCTGATGATGAACATGACACCTGATGAACATGACACCTGATGAACATGTCACCTGATGAATATGACACCTGATGAACATGACATCTGATGAGCATGTCACCTGATGAACATGTCACCTGATGAACATGACACCTGATGAACAATGGTCACCTGATGAACATGTCACCTGATGAACATGACACCTGATGAACATGACACCTGATAAATATGAACTGATGAATATGACACCTGATGAACATGTCACCTGATGAATATGACACCTGATGAATATGACACCTGATGAACATGTCACCTGATGATGACACCTGATGAACACCTGATGACTGATGAATATGCACCATGATGACACCTGATGAATATGACCAGATGAATTATGACCTGATGAACATGACATCTGATGAGCATGTCACCTGATGAACATGTCACCTGATGAACATGACACCTGATGAACATGACACGTGATGAACATGACACCTGATGAACATGACACCTGATGAACATGACACCTGATGTTATGACACCTGATGAACATGACATCTGATGAGCATGTCACCTGATGAACATGTCACCTGATGAACATGACACCTGATGAACATGTCGCCTGATGAACATGTCACCTGATTAACATGACACCTGATGAACATGTCACCTGATGAACATGTCACCTGATGAACATGTCACCTGATGAACATGTCACCTGATAAACATGACACCTGATGAACATGACACCTGATGAACATGTCACCTGATGAATATGACACCTGATGAACATGACACCTGATGAACATGTCACCTGATGAATATGACACCTGATGAACATGACATCTGATGAGCATGTCACCTGATGAACATGACACCTGATGAACATGACACCTGATGAACAAGACACCTGATGAACATGCCATCTGATGAACATGTCACCTGATGAACATGTCACCTGCATCCCAACCTTCACTTCCTTCAACAATCATAACTAATTAATTATCAAAGGTATATTTGATTTAGACACTATTGCTTCACCTCTATAATTCACTTATAATTACAAAAGCGATTATATTCAATATTATAACATCCGCCATCTCGTCTACTCTCCTCCACACCTATAATATCATTGATTATAATTATAATTTATGATTGGCAAAACTATCTTCTATAATCTAATGCTCTGTAGATTGGACACGCACACGCACACGCACACACACACACACACACACACACACACCTATAATCTACCATTTATTTTTATTATATTTCTGATAAAATTTTCAAATATCTCTTCCACTCACCTAAAATTATCCACCAGTTTCTTCCACACATCCTTTCATTTCTCTTGTCAATGTTAATTAAATATCCTCATACAGTTAACAGAAGGTCTAAACGCTCTTAACTTCCCTACTGATAATTAACGACTGACATCACGTATTTTACTCATGTTAAATATCTGAAATAACTCATGGCAGCCATATTGAAAAACAAAAAACAAACACACACTGATACACAAACAAACATACAAACGTACTCAATAAATCGTTCTTTGATAGTTTGTTGTGAATGTTTTTGTTTCACATCCACCAGAGTAAGGAATCATTGACCAGATGTGAACAAAGTGACTTATTATTGTATTTTGCCCAATAGTATCGAAGTTTAGGTAATGGTAATACATAATAAGGAAACAACGATTGGTGAAAATAATCTTGTTGTCGGTGTCTTCTGGTTGTATCGGTGAGGTTAACAAAATAAATGTCTACCTGAAGAATAGAATGTCTCATTGGGGGAAAGTTGTCTTAATAGTATCACCAGGTAAAACCCAACTCCTTCCCTCAAAAGATCTTACGAATTCTTCCCTTGGCTTATCTTACTTAAAGCATCTTATGTCTGTTTCTTATGTCAAATTCAAGTAAAATCAGAGTTTTGGGGCGATTGGAGATCTATATTTTAAAGGTATTGTTTACATGTCTGAAATTTCATGTTTTGTCGGCAAATTTGGGTTCCGGATAAGTATTGTTGTGGTCGCAGTAACATACGCCGGTGAACTTTGAGGTAAACTGTGAATTTTATCAATATACCAAGAGTTAATTAGTGAATACAGGTGATGGGTGCCACCAGGCCCTCCTCCGTGTTGTGGCACTGTGGGCGGCCGGCCATGTCGTGACCCGGGACGTAAACAAGATGGCGGTACCTCCTATATTTCCAAATGGTCCTAAATGTTGACCTGACCTGACCTGACCTGACCTGACCTGACCTGATCAACAAAGGAAGAATTAAACTGTTGAGAGTAACGTCTTCACCATCACTTTTTGTCACTATAAGAAACCATGCACATATTAAAGGTCCCTCTACTGATTAGTAATTAATGTTACCTCCATCAATCACCTGTCACCACCTGTTTATTTACAAGATGAATATCACCCCTACCAGAAAAAATCAATAAAAAAATCACAATGTTATTACTGCCACCCGAAGACACTGAACAGCAAACTACCAGAACTGTTGATCCGAGTCTGACAAGAATTTAAAGGAAATGTTAAAAAAAAAAATTAAAAATCTGATCACTTAAAGAATTTCCACCCCAGTTTATTTCACCTATGGACTAACCACCATTTCGGAGGTTAGGTTAGGTTAGGTTAGGTTAGGGGGGTTAATCTTTAGGTGGGATAAGCTGGGGCGAAGATTCTTAAGATGATCTAAAATAAAAAATCTCCCGTACCCAGACAAACGTTCCTAAGACAGACATAAGACAGGTGATCAATGTCCTGATGCCCCCTCTACCTGTACTAATTAGGTACAGGTAAGTTGCAAATACCTGGTGACATAGAAGAAAGAAGAGTACTAATATCATCCTGCAGTCACACACACACACACACACACACGCACAGGTGAAGTAATTCGTCCATCGTCTTCAAGATAACTACCAAGAAGATAAATCATCAACCAATCACCTCACGCCAATCAAGACAACAAGCTTCAACCAAGACAAAAGCTTCATCAAGACAACAAGCTTCAACCAAGACAAAAGCTTCATCAAGACAACAAGCTTCAACCAAGACAAAAGCTTCATCAAGATAAGCTTCAACCAAGACAAAAGCTTCGTCAAGACAACAAGCTTCAACTATCATACAGGCTCATAATAATCACCCCATGATATAAATTTACCTTTCAATATAACTAAGTCCATATTATTTAATCTGTAAGTATTTTCTTTTTCATTCATCACCTCGAGTAGATGTGATTTGTTTAATAACTCACAATACGCAAGTTATCATTTCTTCAACTTCTTTCATCCCCAGCGTCTTTACATTCACATAGGTCCTTCTATTTTCCAATTTCTTTCATCACTAGCGCCTACACACACACCTTGGGTCTTCTATCTACCCATTTACCCACCCAAAATCGTCTGGATTCGTAGGATTTGTGAAATACCTAATTTGAGTAGGAACGATGGTAAATTGCTATGGGAGGAAATAAAGAAGGCATCTGATAGAAACAATGTATGTATTCTAGGCGATTTCAACTTTTCAGGCTTAGATTGGAAAAATCAACTTAGCGATAATGAATCTGAAGATTTTCTAGAAGTAGTACAAGATAGTTTTTTATATCAATTCATAAACTCGCCCACTAGAGGAAATAATATCCTCGATTTAGTTCTCAGTAATAATGAAAATCTAGTAAATGATGTTGGGATTGGAGACGAACTAGGAAACAGTAATCATAAAGCCATATATTTTAACATAATATGGAATGGCAGGAAGAAGGAAAGTTCGGCCTTGATCCCGGATTTTAGGAAGGCTAATTACGGTAGCTTAAGGAGAGACCTAAGGGATGACCCTATGGTCAAAAGATTAATCCCCCCCACACCTCCGGAAACTGTCAACTTAGGACGGGAGAACCCTGAATTTAATTTAGCAGCTACTTATGAACAATTTATTGCGAAAATCCATAATGCTCAAAATAAACACATCCCTAAAAGAAAATTCAGATCGATACGGAACCAACCAAAATGGATGAATAATAGACTTTTAGATCTTCTAGGGAAAAAGAAAGGAGTATATAGAAAAGTTAAGAAAGGCGAAAATCACTTACTTAGTTACTATCAGAACCTAACAAGACAAGTAAAAACAGAAATTAGGAAAGCAAAGAGAAATTATGAAATCAAGGTAGCAAACGAATCGAAAAATAACCCCAAAGCTTTTTATCAACTGTATAAATCAAAGGTTAGAGATACAATAGGTCCCCTTAAAACTACGACAGGAGAAATGACTGATGATGACTTAGAAATGTGTAGTACGTTAAATAGTCATTTTCGCTCCGTATTCACAAATGAAAACCTAGCACAGTTTCCAGAAGTTCATAAGGTATATAACGACAGTATAGAAAATATGTTGATGAATATCAATATTACTAGTAACGATGTGCTTAAAGTAATTAACAAACTGAAGCCTCATAAATCGCCTGGTCCAGAAGAGGTATATGCTAGAATATTAAAAGAATGTAGAGATGAGTTGAGTAATCCATTAACAGTTTTATTTAATAAGTCATTAGAATCGGGCCTAGTGCCAGAAGCTTGGAAACTTGCAAATGTAGTTCCGATTTTCAAAAAAGGTGATAAATCAATTGCATCAATTTACCGTCCCATTAGTCTCACGTCAATCATAGGCAAGTTGCTAGAGTCAATTATTGCTACAAAAATCAGAAGCCACCTTGAAACATTCAACTTAATTCATTCTTCTCAGCACGGGTTCACCCAGGGACGTTCTTGTCTCACAAATTTGCTTAGCTTTTTCTCAGAAGTATATGAAGCGGTAGATAATGATAAGTCATATGATATAATTTATTTAGATTTCAGTAAAGCATTCGATAGAGTCCCTCATGAGAGATTGATAAGGAAGGTAGAAGCACATGGAATAGGTGTATTAAAATGGATTAGGTCATGGTTAACTGGTAGGAAACAAAGAGTCAGCATAAATGGATTTAAGTCAGACTGGGGTGCGGTCAAAAGCGGAGTTCCCCAGGGATCTGTATTAGGCCCTCTGCTGTTTGTTATATTCATTAATGATCTTGATTTAGGTATAACTAGTAGGATTAGTAAATTTGCAGATGATACCAAAATGGGGAGAGTGATAAATTCAGACAGTGACTTTGAACACCTTCAAAGAGATCTAGATACCTTACATGAGTGGTCAGTAGACTGGCAAATGAATTTTAATACTGATAAATGCAAGGTACTACAGATAGGGAAGACGAATACAAACGTTAAGTATAAACTAGGTAACACGGAAATAGAAAACTCAGATTGTGAAAAAGATCTAGGTGTATTTGTTAGCAACGACTTGAAACCTAGAAAACAATGTATTAGCGTTCGCAACAAGGCAAACAGGATTCTTGGGTTCATATCTAGGAGTGTGAGTAACAGAACTGCTGACGTTATCTTCAAACTTTACCTAGCATTAGTGAGGCCACACATGGATTATGCGGTTCAATTCTGGTGTCCTTATTATAGAATGGACATAGATTCTTTGGAGAGAGTACAAAGAAGAATGACAAAAATGATCCATAATATTAGAAACCTTCCATATGAAGAAAGACTGAAAAGCTTAGGCTTGCATTCATTAGAGAGGCGTAGAGTTAGGGGAGATATGATAGAGGTGTTCAAGTGGGTAAGTGGGATTAACAAGGGTAAAATGGAAGATGTTCTGAAGCTCAGCAATAACGAAATAACTAGAACAAATGGCTTTAAATTAGATAAATTCCGATTCAGAAAGGATATAGGCAAGCACTGGTTTGGTAATAGAGTTGTGGATATGTGGAATAGGCTACCGAGTGCTATAGTAGGATCGGGGACGCTAGGGAGCTTCAAGACGAAGTTGGATAGGCACATGGAAGTGCTGGGATGGGTGTGAAAGGGATCTGCCCTGTATGGGCCAGTCGGCCTCCTGCAGTATCCCACTTTCTTATGTTCTTATGTTAACTCTACCATCAGTCACGTAAGAGTAAGTGAATAAGTGTGAGATGATTTTTCCCGAGATAGAGAAATAGTCTTATTTTCCTGAGAGAGAGAGAGAGAGAGAGAGAGAGAGAGAGAGAGAGAGAGAGAGAGAGAGAGAGAGAGAGAGAGAGAGAGAGAGAGAGAGAGAGAGAGAGAGAGAGAGAGAGAGAGAGAGAGAGAGAGAGAGAGAGAGAGAGAGAGATGTAGTGTAATTCTCCTAAGAGAGAAGAGATATTCTCCTGACAAAACACAACAGGACGATTATCAATAAGACTTTTAAAATACAGAAGCAAAATAAAAGAAGTACTAAATCCGGGTTCCGTCTTCAAGTCTCAAAACGTAATAAATCTAGGTTACGTTTCCATGTCTCGAGCTCGCCAAGTTGTAATACAGAGGCTGGTAGACCTATGGAAAAAAATTCTATCAATTGAAACCATGAACCTGAGGTCAATATTGGCCAAGACTATTAAAAACAACAGAGGGTTATATCTTACATGGGCGATTTGACCTCTATACCCCATCATGGCTACCTGTAATTTAGGTGGCCATAAGGTAACTCCTGTAAATCAATCAGGTAAGGTAAATTAGATCGAACTTACAGGTGTATTGTGATTGTATATAACCATTCAGATCAATCATTGATAATATGCGTCTATTCTTCTGTTAATGTTAGTATATCTGTCACAACAACATACCTGATCCCGACTGTCAGCTGATGATTAAGACGTCAGCAAGGTGTTAGACGTCAGTAAGGTGTAAGACGTCAGCAAGGTGTAAGACGTCAGCAAGGTGTAAGACGTCAGCAAGGTGAGCTCAACTACCTTAATTAACTCCTCAATAACAACCAAATGAAGACAATGAGGGCAATAAGGACACATGTACTTAACTAACCCTGTAATAGTGGAAGAGTAAGTTAATATTATCAAGAATGTATCACCTTTACCTTATCTACCTGTGTTAATTAATACCATATTCACCTGTGTTAATTAATACCTGCTACAACACACACACAGGTCTACGATAATAATATACAAATTTCTCTCACGGAATCATTGTTTACCTCTCTATGATGACGTCACGTTTTTGTGTTTACTAAGCATTTTCCTCTTTGTCCTTAATCACGTCAGGACCTATTAGATTCTGTCAGATCATTCAGCCAATCACAGAAGAGATGGCGGACCACACAGCAACAACTTAAACCTTTCATTAAGTGTTGTAATCGTCTTGTTGTGACCCCTAACAACCTTAGTGTACTTAACAACATATAACCAGCCACTATAATAGTCCTACAACACAAGTAACTTCTCATACAGGTCTCATAGTCAGTACTTAATACTGTCGTTCATTATCGTCACACAGGTAAGTCGAACAAGTTTTGATATTAATTCCTGTAAAATATTTATCTTTACGCCATAGAAATAATCACTTTTAACAAATGTATTTCCTCTGTGTCGGTCTTGCTTGCTTGCTAAATCGCGTGACTGTGTTTACTGGGTCATATGAGGTCAACTTGTACTACTGACCACAAGGTAACAAATCTCTGATCACACATAACCAACAGGGTGTAATATGATCAATAATAATAATGATGTGTAATAAACAGACAGTAGGGAGCCATGACTGTTGAACTAAAGAAATGTCGATTTTTTTTGTTTTCTGAATATTTATCAATTTTAATTAGTGATAAGGGTTAATTAATGATGTAATGATAACCAACAATTACAGGCTTAATCACTGGCCATGGATGATGAGTGCCATGAGTGCCGCCGCCCTCCTCCGTGTTGTGGCACTGTGGGCGGCCGGCCATGTCGTGACCCGGGACGTCAACAAGATGGCAGCGCCTGACCTCCTGTATCCCCAAATGGTCCTAAATGTTGACCTGACCAACAAAAGGACCTATTAGCCATGACAAGGACCTATAGCCATGACAGGGACCTATAGCCTTGACAGGGACCTATAGCCATGACAAGGACCTATAGCATTGACAGGGACGGTCCCTGTCAATGCTATAGGTCCTATAGCCTTGACAGGGACCTATAGCCTTGACAGGGACCTATAGCCTTGACAGGGACCTATAGCATTGACAGGGACCTATAGCCATGACAGGGACCTATAGCCTTGACAGGGACCTATAGCCATGACAAGGACCTATAGCATTGACAGGGACCTATAGCCTTGACAGGGACCTATAGCCATGACAGGGACCTATAGCCTTGACAAAGACCTATAGCCATGACAGGGACCTATAGCCTTGACAAAGACCTATAGCCATGACAGGGACCTATAGCCTTGACAAAGACCTATAGCCATGACAGGGACCTATATAGCCTTAACAGGGAGCAACAGAGGTCATCAACAAACAGAGGTCACCAACAGGCAATAGAGGTCAACAACAGACAACACAGGCCAACAACAGGCAACAGAGGTCAACAACAAGCTAATGTCGTCAGGTTTTCTTCATATTTCCTGAATGTTCAGCTCAGGTAAAATAATCAAGGTTTGGGGAAGTGATCAAGGTTTGGGGAAGTGATCAAGTTTTGGAGAAGTGATCAAGCTTTAGGAAAGTGATCAAGTTCTTTCTAAAAATTGATCAAGTGAGTTTGAGAGAGAAATTTACAGTATGTTTGGAAAGAGTTTAAGATAATTATGATTCCATTTGTTCTTTCCTTATTAGTAATACTATGATGACCACAATATCATATAGATCGTAAAGAGAAAAATATATAACAGTGTTGATTACTGGTCATGGGTAATGAGTGCCACCGCCCTCTGTGTTGTGGCACTGTGGGCGGCCGGCCATGTCGTGACCCGGGACGTCAACAAAATGGCGGCGCCTGACCTCCTGTATCCCCAATTGGTCCTAAATAAGAATAATAAGATAATAGGAAGAATAACTCTCTCGGGGTATTGGTGCTATCTCTCTCCATTATGTCCTGGGTTCGAGTCCTGCATCTATATAGCCGTGAGAAGGGTGTTATCCAGCGTGACCCTACCAAACACCTCAGATTCCCTCCTGCACTAAACACTACACGATAAAATTAATAACAAAGTAACTAAGAACAGACCAGCCGCCCGAACTAACAAGGTGGTAGTTGGTGAGAAAAAAATATTGAAGGTGGAAAGACGAACGTACGGACCAGGTGAGTAAATTTAGTCAATACTGTACACAAACTCTCGGCCCTACGTCAGGTATAAGTCTTGGCCCACGTCCACCATCTTAATTCACAGGTGTCAGACGGGCTCCACCAGCTGTCTCATAACTACAGGTAAGATACAGTAATTAACTTGGGACCTCGAGACTGATAGTACAGAGACGAGGCCGAAGGAGTACTGTACCAACGCACACAGACACACCTCAACTCATGTTCAACAACCAACCTGGTAACCACAAACGCGGCCCCGCCAAGTTCAAGATAGGTAACAACACTATTGACTATGTTTCTTCTTTTAAATATCTTGGTGTTTCCGTCCCTTGTACCCTACCTGCCATACAACAGCTAACCCGCCAATGTACTGACAGACTGAAACCTCTTAGAAGTATAGCGGGGTACAGCCCGCACTATGGTGCTAATATTAGAATTGTTAAAACAATGTACCTAGGCTATATAAGATCTCTAATAGATTACCACGCACCAGCCCTGGTCATTCGTGACGGGAAAGGCGTTGACAAGCTCGAGAAAATGAAAAATAAAGCCCTCAGAATTATCCTAGGATGTCCCATGAGCACTAAAGTACTTAATATGAGGAAAGAACTAGGTATACCCAGTGTTAAAGATAGAATAATTGAATTCAACCTCATGATAGCCCTGAGGCTTCTGCGTGGTGATCCTGATAACATTGTTTCCTAAAAATTACTAGAATGTATGAACCATGGGACTACTGAGTCTAAATGAATCCAAACTACAGCTACACATATGAAGATGTTTGGACTAGACCACCTGTACAAAGTTGAGACACAACAGCGCTTCCTGCCACCCTGGCGGACAGTTCCCTTCGATATCACAATACCGACATATCCGCCTAAAAGATTAATTATACAAAGTATTTATCTCCAACACTGCCAAAGTGAGAGCTCTTGAACACATACACACTCTACAGACTGATGATAATATCACACATACCATCTACACTGATGGATCTCTTAACACCGCCTGTGGGAGGGCTGGAAGTGCTATTGTTGTGACTCAACCTGACGGTAATATAATTGAGAAAGGAATTAGAGTTAACAACTGGGCATCCACTCTACAAACTGAATTAGTTGCCATACTCCCAACTATCAAATTCATTGAAACCACTGTCACTGACAGTCTCATCATCACTGATTCTCTATCCTCACTACTTGCCCTTGACACCCTCAACTCAAGTTGTCACGAGCTTGTCTCTGAAGCCAGGCACAAATTTGCGTACCTTATTGACCGGGGTGTCAAGGTCAAACTGTTGTGGATCCCCTCTCACATAGGCCTCCAAGAACATGACAGAGTTGATGCCCTCGCCAAACTCGCGTCTAACAAAGACACTGTTGAATACAACCTGAGTGTCAAAAAGATCCCTTAAAACTGTAATTAGGAAGGAACTTATTGATGAATTTGACGTAAGCAAACAAGTGCAAACAGGCAATAGTCGATCCATTGTTTACCATGATGAGATGTATTAAGTAAAACATGTATAATGGAGCAAGTAACAAGATCACTAGATTACAAGATGTTGTCACTGCTAGACTAAGGTTAGGATATAGGTACCTCTGGCAGTATGTTCCTCAGGCAGATGTGAGCAAGACTAAATGTAAAGTGTGTGGCCAGACATATGGCCACACACTTGAACACTACGTCTTCGACTGTGTTAGTAAGCAAATAGACAAACTAGAACCTAATAAGTCACCTGGTTCCGATGAGATATTTGCCAGAGTATTAAAGGAATGTAAGGAAGAGCTTAGTATGCCCTTAGCAAAGTTGTTTAACATGTCCTTAAAAACAGGTGTAGTACCAGAATCCTGGAGGATAGCGAATGTAATACCGATTTTCAAGAAGGGGGATAGATCACTATACTCTAACTACCACCCAATCAGTCTAACATCAATAGTAGGCAAATTACTGGAAGCAATCATTTCAAACTCTATTCGAAATCACCTGGAGAAGCACCGATTGATCAATGATTCCCAGCATGGCTTCACAAGCGGACGTTCTTGTCTAACTAATCTATTAACATTCTTTTCATCAGTTTTCGAATCGGTGGACGAGGGGCACAATTATGATGTGGTATATCTCGACTTTAGCAAAGCCTTCGACAGAGTCCCCCACGAAAGACTAACTAGAAAGGTAGAAGCTCATGGCATCGAAGGTAACATCCTTAAATGGATTAGGGCAATAGGGCGTGGTTACAGGACAGGAAACAGCGAGTGAGCATTAACGGCACTAAGTCCCATTGGAGCAACGTCAGAAGTTGAGTTCCCCAAGGCTCAGTACTTGGACCATTATTATTTATTATATACATAAACGACATAGATATCGGCATAGACAGCAACATAAGTGTTATTATATCTGACGAGGACTCAGCAAAACTACAGGAAGATCTAAACAAATTTTTCGAATGGTCTGAAAAATGGCAGATGAAATTCAACGTGGACAAATGTAAAGTACTCAGTACAGGAGATGTAAACAGTGAAACCAGATACCAGATGAACAACGATGCCATAGAGAAATCCGACTACGAGAGAGATTTAGGAGTAATGATAAGTAGGAACCTTAAGCCAAGTAAACAATGTGTTTTCGCTCGAAACAAGGCTAATAAAGTACTTGGGTTCATACATAGGAGTGTTAGTTACAAGACTAGCGAGGTCATCCTAAAACTGTATCTTGCTCTTGTGAGACCACACCTGGATTACGCAGTTCAGTTCTGGTCACCGTATTACAGGATGGATATAGAATCATTAGAAAGAATTCAGAGGAGAATGACAAGATTAATATGCACTCCCTCGAGAGACGTAGAGGGAGGGGCGACCTGATAGAGGTGTATAAGTGGAAGTCAGGGCTAAACAAAGGGGACATTACAAAGGTACTCAAACTATCCAACCAGGAGCGAACTCGTAACAATGGTTTTAAGTTGGACAAATTTAGATTGAAGAGTGAAATAGGTAAACACTGGTTTGGAAACAGAGTAGTGGATGAATGGAACAAGTTACCAAATATCATCATTAACTCGAATAAGCTGAATAGCTTCAAACAGGTTGGATGCTTATATGAGCATTAGGGGTTGGGTGTAAACGGGACTGCCCAGTATGGGCCAATAGGCCCGCTGCAGTTTCCTCCATTCTTATGTTCTTATGTTCTTATGTGTGAAGATAGAACCTTTTAGGGACAGGTCCAAGCACAGTGTGTGTGAAATGGCACAACACTTCATCTCCAATGGCAAGATAGCCGACATATTAAGATTATATCCACTGTTCTGAACTTGAAAAACTCTCATGCAAATGTGAATAACAAAGTGTGCGGCCAAACATACTGCCTCAGACTCCTGTACTCAGGCAGTTGTGAATAAGTTACCCTATATGTACAGAACTAAACAAAGAATCTATTTGAAAGACTGTGTAACATTCAGTGCCATAATATCCTGACCACGGGGGTTAGTTATACTGACCCTTTGTAAATTCTACTCTTGTAATCATTTTGCGCTACCGCTCACAGGATGAGTATGGGGTGCACAATAAACTAGCCCCTGTAAGTCAAAATCAATTAATTCATCCAGGTGTTGGCCAAGATCACCTGCAGGAAAACCTAAGCATTACCTTGGCTGCTTGGTTAAGGAGATACACCTTTAGCCGTGGCTATAGCTTCACCAAATTGTCAACCTTGACGATCTTTATCCCCTCCCATGTGTTAGTTATTGGTGTGAAAAATATGACATTTCCTGAATCACATAACGAAAGAGTAAAAATGTAAACAATGAACAAACAGTAAAACAAACAGTAAACAGACGGGGAAGATGTGTTGACATATATAAACCAAGGATAGAATATGGCGTACACACACACACACACACACACACACTACAGAAGAACTTGTGTGTGGTGGTAATGTAAACAACCTCACATCACCAAAAACTTCAATAACAATCACGTTTCAGCAGGACAACACGAGGACAATATACACAATCTGGAGGAAAATGACCGTCACTTTCAAGAGATGAACATGACACCTGTGATCTCACCTTCAACAGCCATTTCTTTTCCTTTCCTTATTTCCTTCACCTTCCTTATTTCCTTCCTTTCCTTATTTCTTTCCTTCCTTATGTCCTTCCTTTCCTTATTTCCTTCCCTGCCTTCCTTCCTTCCTTCCTTCAACATTCTAATTCTCTTCTCTGATGGACAATAAGATCCCTCTCACTTTACACCAATGACTGACTGGAGAGCTAACTAACATACACAAACAACAATTGGAAATATCTTGGTAATATCCTCACATAATATTACCAAAACAAACAATGGTGCCTAGCGACTTTTCTTTCATCAGTACTGGAGTATTAGGCGTGACTATCATTAATATTTTTCCGCGAGTAAATACAAAAAATCTACAGACAGACAGGCAGAGACAGACAGGTAGACAGACACACACTTATTATGACTATCTTAAGAAAAAATTAAGGCTGTTCTGACTAAACTCTTCTTTAATAATAACTGGAAGAACTGACACAAAAATCAGACAAAAAATTAAATTTCTCCATTTATTTTCAATCTGGTATTTCCGCCTCTACAGCAGACACTACACCTCCCTCCTTCCCTCACAGGTCTTCACTACACGGAAATCACTCATGTCCTAAGTCTTGTAACAGCCATAATGCCTTAAATCTTGTAGCAGCCATAATACATAAATACTCCAAAAGTCTCATCGCTACATAATCAGTCACAAAACACAAGACGACGCTGGTGAATATTATGTTTTAAAATGTTTACAGATGTTAAATAATAAATGATGATAATTTCTAACAGTGGAGGCAGCATGATGCCCACTAG
>NW_024722815.1:0-15843 GCF_018991925.1 Homarus americanus | reverse complement strand
GTGACAGGGGAACTCTACCTCTGGGCCACCAGGACAATAAAAGCAGTCCTAGACTCTGCTATATTTCACACAAAGCCTGTTCAACGAGCTTATGGCGCCATGAACCTCTAATGGGGACCATCCGTGCCGCTTAGGTGATCAGAGCAACGTTTTACCAAATCCGGCTTGGAAACACGAGGATCCATATATATTTCATTAGCCCAATAAAGGACTCGGACTTCTACATATAATCAACACCTCACCCCACCAGGATTCAAACCCACAATCTTATAATTGTGACCAGGGTATGCTACCTCTGGGCCACAAGGACAATAAAAGCAGTCCTAGACTCTACTATATTTCACACAAAGCCTGTTCAACGAGCTTATGGCGAGGTGACCCACTATAGGGGACCACCCGTGCGGCTTAAGTGATCAGAGCAACGTTTTACCAAATGCGGCTTCGAAACACAAGTATCCATATATATTTCATTAGCCCAATAAAGCACGCGGACTTCTACATATAATCAATGCCTCACCCCACCAGGATTTGAAGCCACAATCTTATAATTGTGAACCGGGGAACGCTACCTCTGGGCCACCAGGACAGTAAAAGCAGTCCTAGACTCTGCTATATTACACACAAAGACTGTTCAACGAGCTTATGGCGCGTGAACCTCTAATGGGGACCATCTGTGCCGCTTAGGTGATCAGAGCAACGTTTTACCAAATTCGGCTTGGAAACACAAGGATCCATATATATTTCATTAGCCCAATAAAGCACTCGGACTTCTACATATAATCAACACCTCACCCCACCAGGATTTCAACCCACAATCTTATAATTGTGACCGGCGAACACTACCTCTGGGCCACTAGGGCAATAAAAGCAGTCCTAGACTCTACAATATTTCACACAATGCCTGTTCAACGAGCTTATGGCGCTGTGAACCACTATAGGGGACCACCCGTGCCGCGTAGTTGATCAGAGCAACGTTTAACCAAATGCGGCTTCGAAACCCGAGGATCCCTATATATTTCATTAGCCCAATAAAGCACGCAGACTTCTACATATAATCAACGCCTCACCCCACCAGGATTTGAAGCCACAATCTTATAATTGTGACCGGGGGACGCTACCTCTGGGCCACCAGGACAATAAAAGCAGTCCTAGACTCTACTATATTTCACACAAAGACTGTTCAACGAGCTTATGATGCTGTAAACCACTATAGGGGACCACCCGTGCCGCTTAGGTGATGAGAGCAACGTTTAACCAAATGCGGCTTCGAAACTCGAGGATCCATATATATTTCATTAGCCCAATAAAGCACGCAGACTTCTACATATAATCAACGCCTCACCCCACCAGGATTTGAAGCCACGATCTTATAATTGTGACCGGGGAACGCTACCTCTGGGCAACCAGGACAATAAAAGCAGTTCTAGACTCTGCTATATTTCACACAAAGTCTGTTCAACGAGCTTATGGCGTCTTGAACCTCTAATGGGGACCACCCGTGCCACTTAGGTGATCAGAGCAACGTGTTACCTAATGCGGCTTCGAAACAGGATAATCCATATATATTTCATTAGCCCAATAAAGCACGCGGACTTCTACATATAATCAACACCTCACCCCACCAGGATTTAAACCCAAGATCTTATAATTGTGACCGGGGAACGCTACCTCTGGGCCACCAGGACAAAAAAAGCAGTCCTAGACTCTGCTATATTTCACACAAAGCCTGTTCAATGAGCTTATGGCGCCGTGAACCTCTAATGGGGACCACCCGTGCCGCTTAGGTGATCAGAGCAACGTTTTACCAAATGCGGCTTCAAAAAACGAGGGTCCATATATATTTCATTAGCCCAATAAAGCACGCGGACTTCTACATATAATCAACACCTCACCCCACTAGGATTCAAACCCACGATCTTATAATTGTGACCGGGGTATGCTACCTCTGGGCCACCAGTACACTAAAAGCAGTCCTAGACTCTGCTATATTTCACACAAATCCTGTTCAACGAGCTTATGGCGCAGTGAACCTCTAATGGGGACCACCCGTGCCGCTTATGTGATCAGAGCAACGCTTTACCAAATGCGGTTTTGAAACACGAGGATCCATATATATTTCATTAGCCCAATAAAGCACGCGGACTTCTACATATAATCAACACCTCACCCCACTAGGATTCAAACCCACGATCTTATAATTGTGACCGGGGTATGCTACCTCTGGGCCACCAGTACAATAAAAGCAGTCCTAGACTCTACTATAGTTCACACAAAGCCTGTTCAACGAGTTTATGGCGTCGTGAACCTCTAATGGGGACCACCCGTGCCACTTAGGTGATCAGAGCAACGTTTTACCAAATGCGGCTTCGAAACACGAGGATCCATATATATTTCATTAGCCCAATAAAGCACGCGGACTTCTACATATAATCAACGCCTCACCCAACCAGGATTTGAAGCCACGATCTTATAATTGTGACCGGGGAACGCTGTTTCTGGGCCAACAGGACAATAAAAGCATTCAGACTCTACTATATATTTCGCTGACAAAGCCTGTTCAACGACCTTATGGCGCCGGAACCTCTAATGGGGACCACCCGTGCTGCTTAGGGTGATCAGAGCAACGTTTTACCAAATCCGGCTTCGAAACACGAGGATCCATATATGTTTCATTAGCCAAATAAAGCACGCGGATTCTACATATTATCAACACCTCACCCCACCAGGATTCGTAACCGCGATCTTATAAGTGTGACCGAGGAACGCTACCTATGGACCACCAGGACACTATAAGCAGTCCTAGACTCTGATATATATCACATAAAGCCTGTTCAACGAGCTTATGGCCCCGTGAACATTCCACGGGGGACCACCGTACGCTTTAGGTGATCATAACAACGTTTACCTGCGGCCGCTTAGGTGATCATAACAACGTTTTACCAAATGCGGCTTCGAAACAGGAGGAACCATATATATTTCATGAGCCCAATAAAGCACGCGAACTTCTACATATAATCAACACCTCACCCCACCAGGATTTCAACCAACGATCTTAAAATTTTGACCGGGGAACGCTACCTCTGGGCAACTAGGACAATAAAAGCAGTCCTAGACTCTGCTATATTTCACACAAAGCCTGTTCAACGGGCTTATGGCACCGTGAACATCTAATGGGGACCACCCGTGCCGCTTAGGTGATCATAACAACGTTTTACCAAATGCGGCTTCGAAACAGGAGGATCCATATATATTTCATTAGCACAATAACGCACGCAGACTTCTACATATAATCAATGCCTCACCCCACCAGGATTTGAAGCCACGATCTTGTAATTATGACCGGGGAACGCTACCTCTGGGCCACCAGGACAATAAAAGCAGTCCTAGACTCTACTATATTTCACACAAAGCCTGTTTAACGAGCTTATGACGCTGTGAACCACTATAGGGGACCACCCGTGCCGCTTAGGTGATTAGAGCAACGTTTAACAAAATGCGGCTTCGAAACCCGAGGATCCATATATATTTCATTAGCCCAATAAAGCACGCAGACTTCTACATATAATCAACGCCTCACCCCACCAGGGTTTGAAGCCACAATCTTATAATTGTGACCGGGGGACGCTACCTCTGGGCCACCAGGACAATAAAAGCATTCCTAGACTCTGCTATATTTCACACAAAGCCTGTTCAACGGGCTTATGGCACCGTGAACCCCACGGGGACCACCTGCCGCTTAGGGTGACCGGGAACGCCACTTGGGCCAATTAGGACAATAAAAGCAGTCCTAGACTCTGCTAGGCCTGACAAAGCCTGTTCAACGAGCTTATGGCGTCGTGGAACTCTAATGGGGACCACCCGTGCCACTTAGGTGATCAGAGCAACGTTTTACCAAATGCGGCTTCGAAACAGGAGAATCCATGTATATTTCATTAGCCCAATAAAGCACGCGGACTTCAACATATAATCAACACCTCACCCCACCAGGATTTAAACCCAAGATCTTATAATTGTGACCGGGGAACGCTACCTCTGGGCCACCAGGAAAAAAAAGCAGTCCTAGACTCTGCTATATTTCACACAAAGCCTGTTCAACGAGCTTATGGCGCCGTGAACCTCTAATGGGGACCACCGTGGCCACTTAGGTGATCAGCGCAACGTTTTACCAAATGCGGCTTCAAAACACGAGGGTCCATATATATTTCATTAGCCCAATAAAGCACGCGGACTTCTACATATAATCAACACCTCACCCCACCAGGATTCAAACCATTTATCTTATAATTGTGACCGGCTATGCTACCTTCTGGGACAATTGTGCGCACAATAAAAGCAGTCCTAGACTCTACTATATTTCACACAAAGCCTGTTCAACGAGCTTATGGCGCCGTGAACCTCTAATGGGGACCACCCGTGCCGCTTAGGTGATCAGAGCAACCTTTTACCGAATGCGGCTTCGAAACACGAGGATCCATATATATTTTAATAGCCCAATAAAGCACGCGGACTTCTACATATAATCAACACCTCACCCCACCAAGATTTGAACCCACGATCTTATATTTGTGACCGGAGGACGCTACCTCTGGGCCACCAGGACAATAAAAGCATTCCTAGACTCTGCTATATTTCACACAAAGCCTGTTCAACGAGCTTATGGTGCCGTGAACCACTATAGGGGACTACCCGTGCCGCTTAGGTGATCAGAGCAACGTTTACCCAAATGCGGGTTCAAAACCCGAGGATCCATATATATTTCATTAGCCCAATAAAGCACGCGGACTTCAACATATAATCAACACCTCACCCCACCAGGATTTAAACCCAAGATCTTATAATTGTGACCGGGGAACGCTACCTCTGGGCCACCAGGAAAAAAAAGCAGTCCTAGACTCTGCTATATTTTCACAAAGCCTGTTCAACGAGCTTATGGCGCCGTGAACCTCTAATGGGGACCACCCTGGCCACTTAGGTGATCAGCGCAACGTTTTACCAAATGCGGCTTCAAAACACGAGAGTCCATATATATTTCATTAGCCCAATAAAGCACGCGGACTTCTACATATAATCAACACCTCACCCCACCAGGATTCAAACCCACGATCTTATAATTGTGACCGGGCTATGCTACCTCTGGGACACCAGCACAATAAAAGCAGTCCTAGACTCTACTATATTTCACACAAAGCCTGTTCAATGAGCTTATGGCGCCTTGAACCTCTAATGGGGACCACCCGTGCCGCTTAGGTGATCAGAGCAACCTTTTACCGAATGCGGCTTCGAAACACGAGGATCCATATATATTTTAATAGCCCAATAAAGCACGCGGATTTCTACATATAATCAACACCTCACCCCACCAAGATTTGAACCCACGATCTTATAATTGTGACCGGGGGACGCTACCTCTGGGCCACCAGGACAATAAAAGCATTCCTAGACTCTGCTATATTTCACACAAAGCCTGTTCAACGAGCTTATGGCGCCGTGAACCACTATAGGGGACCACCCGTGCCGCTTAGGTGATCAGTGCAACGTTTACCCAAATGCGGCTTCAAAACCCGAGGATCCATATATATTTCATTAGCCCAATAACGCACGCAGACTTCTACATATAATCAACACCTAACCCCACCAGGATTTAAACCCAAGATCTTATAATTGTTACCGGGGAACGCTACCTCTGGGCCACCAGGACAATAAAAGCAGTCCTAGACTCTACAATATTTCACACAAAGCCTGTTTAACGAGCTTATGGCGCCGTGAACCTCTAATGGGGACCACCCGTGCCGCTTAGGTGATCAGAGCAACGTTTTACCAAATGCAGCTTCGAAACACGAGGATCCATATATATTTCATTAGCCCAATGAAGCACGCGGACTTCTCCATATAATCAACACCTCACCCCACCAGGATTTTAACCCACAATCTTATAATTGTGACCGGGGTATGCTACCTCTGGGCCACTAGGACAATAAATGCAGTCCTAGACTCTATAATATTTCACACAATGCCTGTTCAACGAGCTTATGGCGCTGTGAACCACTATAGGGGACCACCCGTGCCGGTTAGGTGATCAGAGCAACGTTTAACCAAATGCGGCTTCGAAACCCGAGGATCCATATATATTTCATTCGCCCAATATAGCACGCAGACTTCTACATATAATCAACGCCTCACCCCACCAGGATTTGAAGCCACGATCTTGTAATTGTGACCGGGGGACGCTACCCCCTGGGCCACCAGGACAATAAAAGCAGTCCTAGACTCTACTATATTTCACACAAAGCCTGTTTAACGAGCTTATGACGCTGTGAACCACTATAGGGGACCACCCGTGCCGCTTAGGTGATCAGAGCAACGTTTAACCAAATGCGGCTTCGAAACCCGAGGATCCATATATATTTCATTAGCCCAATAAAGCACGCAGACTTCTACATATAATCAACGCTTCACCCCACCAGGATTTGAAGCCACAATCTTATAATTGTGACCGGGGGACGCATTTTGGGGCTGAGTTGTAGGACAATAAAAGACGTAGACTTATGATGCACATTAAAGCCTGTTCAATTTGGTTGGCGGCACCGTGAACCTCTAATGGGGAATTCACCTGCTGCTTTAGGGTGACTATACAGCTGCTACCAAACAAAGTGCTTCAAACAGGAGGATCCATATATTTATTGTACTAATAAAGAACGCGAACTTCACATAATCAACACTCACCCCAAATTGCGATTTCAACCAACCATCTTATAATTGTGACCGAACGCAATTTCTCGGCCAACAAGGACAATAAAAGCATTCGAGACTCTTGCTAAGAGCCACACAAAGCCTGTTCAACGAGCTTATGGCGCCGTGGAACTAATTATAGGGACTTCTCGTGTCAGCTTAGTGACTGGAGATATAACGTTTAATAAATAAGGCTTCAAAACCCGAGGATCCATATATATTTCATTAGCCCAATAACGCACGCAGACTTCTACATATAATCAACGCCTCACCCCACAAGGATTTGAAGCCACGATCTTATAATTGTGACCGGGGAACGCTACCTCTGGGCCACCAGGACAATAAAAGCAGTCCTAGACTCTGCTATATTTCACACAAAGCCTGTTCAATGAGCTTATGGCGTCATGAACCTATAATGGGGACCACCCGTGCCACTTAGGTGATCAGGTGCAACGTTTTTAACATCAAATGTATTTCAAACAGGAGAATCCATATATATTTATTAGCCCAAAAAGCATCACGATCTCAACATATACCCACACTTCACCCAAATGCCAGGATTTAAACCCAAGGTCTAATTGTGACCGGGGAACGCCACTTGGGCCACTAGGAAAAAAAAAGTATCCTAGACTCTGCTATATTTTTCACAAAGCCTTGTCTAACGAGCTTATGGCGCTGCAGAATCCCTAATAGGGGACCACCCTGGCCACTTAGGCAGGATCAGCTAACGCTTTACCAAATGCGGCTTCAAACACGAGTCCATATATATATTTCACAGGCCCACAAAGCAATGCCGGACTTCTACATATAACCTACCTCACCCCCACCAGATTCAAACCTTACCATCTTATACTCAGACCGGCTACCTCTGGGACACCAGCACAATAAAAGCAGTCCTAGACTCTACTATATTTCACACAAAGCCTGTTCAATGAGCTTATGGCGCCTTGAACCTCTAATGGGGACCACCCGTGCCGCTTAGGTGATCAGAGCAACCTTTTACCGAATGCGGCTTCGAAACACGAGGATCCATATATATTTTAATAGCCCAATAAAGCACGCGGACTTCTACATATAATCAACACCTCACCCCACCAAGATTTGAACCCACGATCTTATAATTGTGACCGGGGGACGCTACCTCTGGGCCACCAGGACAATAAAAGCATTCCTAGACTCTGCTATATTTCACACAAAGCCTGTTCAACGGGCTTATGGCACCGTGAACCTCTAATGGGGACCACCTGTGCCACTTAGGTGATCAGAGCAACGTTTTACCAAATCCGACTTGGAAACACGAGGATCGATATATATTTCATTAGCCCAATAAATCACTCGGACTTCTACATATAATCAACACCTCACCCTACCAGGATTCAAACCCACGATCATATAATTGTGACCGGGGTATGCTACCTCTGGGCCACCAGGACACTAAAGCAGTCCTAGACTCTGCTATATTTCGACATCCTATTCAACGAGCTTATATGATTGAACTCTTAATGGGGACCACCCGTGCTTATGTGATCAGAGAGCAACGCTTTTAACAACCAGTTTCGAAACACGAGATCCATATATATTCTATTAGCCCAATAAAGCACTCTCGGACTTCTACATATAATCAACACCTCACCCCACCAGGATTCAAACCATTACCCTATAATTGGTGGACTGTGGAGCAATTTCTGGGGCCACCAGGACAATAAAAGCAGTCCTAGACTCTACTATATTTCACACAAAGCCTGTTCAACGACCTTATAGCGCTGTGAACCACTATAGGGGACCACCCGTGCCGCTTAGGTGATCAGAGCGACGCTTTATCAAATGCGGTTTCGAAACACGAGGATCCATATATATTTCATTAGCCCAATAATGCACGCGGACTTCTACATATAATCAACGCCTCACCCCACCAGGATTCGAACCCACGATCTTATAATTGTGACCGGGGAACGCTACCTCTGGGCCAACAGGACAATAAAAGCATTCGTAGACTCTACTATATTTCACACAAAGCCTGTTCAACGACCTTATGCCGCCGTGAACCTCTAATGGGGACCACCCGTGCTGCTTAAGTGATCAGAGCAACGTTTTACCAAATGCGGCTTCAAAACACGAGGATCCATATATATTTCATTCCCCAATAAAGCACGCGGCTTCTACATATAATCAACACCTCACCCCACCAGGATTCGAAACCATGATCTTCTAATTGTGACCGGGGAACGCTACCTCTGGGCCACCAGGACAAGAAAAGCAGTCCTAGACTCTGCTATATTTCACACAAAGCCTGTTCAACGAGCTTATGGTGCTGTGAACCTCTAATGGGGACCATCCAGGCACTTAGGTGATCAGAGCAACGTTTACTTCAAATCCGCTTGAAAACACAAGGATCCATATATATTTATTAGCCCACAGAGCGCCGGATCTCTACATATAATCAACACCTCACTCCACCAGGATTCGAACCCACGATCTTATAATTGTGACCGATGAACGCTACCTATGGGCCACCAGGACACCAGAAGCAGTCCCAGACTCTACTATATTTCACACAAAGCCTGTTCAACTAATCTTTATGGCGCTGGGCGAACCTTTGTAATGTGACCACCGATTGCTTAGTATTAGAGCAACGTTTACCAAGCTTGAAATACGAGATCCATGTATATATTTCATATTAGCCCATAATAGCGTCATGACTTCTACATATAATCAACACCACCCCAACAGGATTTGAACCAACGATCTTATAATTGTGACCGGGGAACGCTACCTCTGGGCAACCAGGACAATAAAAGCAGTCCTAGACTCTACTATATTTCACACAAAGCCTGTTCAACGAGCTTATGGCGCCGTGAACCTCTAATGGGGACCACCCGTGCCGCTTAGGTGATCAGAGCAACGTTTTACCGAATGCGGCTTCGAAACGCGAGGATCCATATATATTTTAATAGCCCAATAAAGCACGCGGACTTCTACATATAATCAACACCTCACCCCACCAATATCTGAACCCACGATCTTATAATTGTGACCGGGGGACGCTACCTCTGGGCCACCAGGACAATAAAAGCATTCCTAGACTCTGCTATATTTCACACAAAGCCTGTTCAACGAGCTTATGGCACCGTGAACCTCTAATGGGGACCACCCGTGCCGCTTAGGTGATCAGAGCAACGTTTTACCAAATCCGGCTACGAAACACGAGGATCCATATATATTTCATTAGCCCAATAAAGGACGCGGACTTTTACATATAATCAACACCTCACCCCACTAGGATTCAAACCCACGATCTTATAATTGTGACCGGGGTATGTTACCTCTGGGCCACCAGGACAATAAAAGCAGTCCTAGACTCTACTATATTTCACACAAAGATTGTTCAACGACCTTATGGCGCCATGAACCTCTAATGGGGACCACCTGTGCCACTTAGGTGATCAGAGCAACGTTTTACCAAATCCGGCTTGGAAACACGAGGATCCATATATATTTCATTAGCCCAATAAATCACTCGGACTTCTACATATAATCAACACCTCACCCTACCAGGATTCAAACCCACGATCATATAATTGTGACCGGGGTATGCTACCTCTGGGCCACCAGGACACTAAAAGCAGTCCTAGACTCTGCTATATTTCACACATCCTGTTCAACGAGCTTATGGCGCATTGAACCTCTAATGGGGACCACCCGTGCCGCTTATGTGATCAGAGCAACGTTTTACCAAATCCGGCTTGGAAACACGAGGATCCATATATATTTCATTAGCCCAATAAAGCACTCGGACTTCTACATATAATCAACACCCCACCCCACCAGGATTCAAACCCACAATCTTATAATTGTGACCGGGGTATGCTACCTCTGGGCCACCAGGACAATAAAAGCAGTCCTAGACTCTACTATATTTCACACAAAGCCTGTTCAACGACCTTATAGCGCTGTGAACCACTATAGCGGACCACCCGTGCCGCTTAGGTGATCAGAGCGACGCTTTACCAAATGCGGTTTCGAAACACGAGGATCCATATATATTTCATTAGCCCAATAATGCACGCGGACTTCTACATATAATCAACGCCTCACCCCACCAGGATTCGAACCCACGATCTTATAATTGTGACCGGGGAACGCTACCTCTGGGCCAACAGGACAATAAAAGCATTCGTAGACTCCACTATATTTCACACAAAGCCTGTTCAACGACCTTATGCCGCCGTGAACCTCTAATGGGGACCACCCGTGCTGCTTAAGTGTTCAGAGCAACGTTTTACCAAATGCGGCTTCAAAACACGAGGATCCATATATATTTCATTCCCCAATAAAGCACGCGGCTTCTACATATAATCAACACCTCACCCCACCAGGATTCGAACCCATGATCTTCTAATTGTGACCGGGGAACGCTACCTCTGGGCCATCAGGACAATAAAAGCAGTCCTAGACTCTGCTATATTTCACACAAAGCCTGTTCAACGAGCTTATGGTGCTGTGAACCTCTAATGGGGACCATCCGTGCCACTTAGGTGATTAGAGCAACGTTTTACCAAATCCGGCTTCGAAACACAAGGATCCATATATATTTCATTAGCCCAATAGAGCACGCGGACTTCTACATATAATCAACACCTCACTCCACCAGGATTCGAACCCACGATCTTATAATTGTGACCGAGGAACGCTACCTATGGGCCACCAGGACACTAGAAGCAGTCCTAGACCCTACTATATTTCACACAAAGCCTGTTCAACGACCTTATGGCGCCATGAACCTCTAATGGGGACCACCGTACCGCTTAGGTGATCAGAGCAACGTTTTACCAAATGCGGCTTCGAAATACGAGGATCCATGTATATTTCATTAGCCCAATAAAGCACGCGGACTTCTACATATAATCAACACCTCACCCCACCAGGATTTAAACCCATGATCTTATAATTGTGACCGAGGAATGCTACCTATGGGCCACGAGGACACTATAAGCAGTCCTAGACTCTGTTATATTTCACACAAAGCCTGTTCAATGAGCTTATGGCACCGTGAACCATTATAGGGGACCACCCTTGCCGCTTAGGTGATAAGAGCAACGTTTTACCAAATCCGGCTCGGAAACACGAGGATCCATATATATTTCATTAGCCCAATAAAGCAGGCGGACTTCTACATATAATCAACACCTCACCCCAACAGGATTTGAACCAACGATCTTATAATTGTGACCGGGGAACGCTACCTCTGGGCAACCAGGACAATAAAAGCAGTCCTAGACTCTACTATATTTCACACAAAGCCTGTTCAACGAGCTTATGGCGCGATGAACCTCTAATGGGGACCACCCGTGCCGCTTAGGTGATAAGAGCAACGTTTTACCAAATCCGGCTTGGAAACACGAGGATCCATAGATATTTCATTAGCACAATAAAGCACGCGGACTTCTACATATAATCAACACCTCAGCCCACCAGGATTTGAACCCACTATCTTATAATTGTGACCAGGGAACGCTACCTCTGGGCAACCAGGACAATAAAAGCAGTCCTAGATTCTACTATATTTCACACAAAGCCTGTTCAACGACCTTATGGCGCTATGAACCTCTAATGGGGACCACCTGTGCCGCTTATGTGATCGGAGCAACGTTTTACCAAATCCGGCTTCGAAACACGAGGATCAATTTATATTTCAATAGCCCAATAAAGCACGCTTACTTCTACATTTAATCAACACCTCAACCCACCCGGATTTGAACCCATGATCTTATAATTGCTACCAGGGAACGCTACCTCTGGGCCACTAGGACAATAAAAGCAGTTCTAGACTCTACTATATTTTACACAAAGCCTGTTCAACGAGCTTATGGCGCTGTGAACCACTATAGAGGACCACCCGTGCCGCTTAGGTGATCAGAGCAACGTTTAACCAAATGCGGCTTCGAAACAGGAGGATCCATATATATTTCATTAGCCCAATAAAGCATGCGAACTTCTACATATAATCAACACCTCACCCCACCAGGATTTCAACCAATGATCTTATAATTGTGACCGGGGAACGCTACCTCTGGCCACTAAGACAATAAAAGCAGTCCTAAACTCTGCTATATTTCACACAAAGCCTGTTCAACGAGCTTATGGCGCCGTGAACCTCTAATGCGCACCACCCGTGCTGCTTAGGTGATCAGAGAAACGTTTTACCAAATCCGGCTTCGAAACACGAGGATCAATATATATTTCATTAGCCCAATAAAGCACTCGGAATTCTACATATAATCAACACCTCACCCCACCAGGATTCAAACCCACGATCTTATATTGTGACCGGGGAACGCTACCTCTGGGCCACCAGTACAATAAAAGCAGTCCTAGACTCTGCTATATTTCACACAAAGCCTGTTCAACGAGCTTATGGCGCTGTGAACCACTATAGGAGACCACCCGTGCCGCTTAGTTGATGAGAGCAACTTTTTACCAAATGCGGCTTCGAAATACGAGGATCCATATATATTTCATTAGCCCAATAAAGCACGCGGACTTCTACATATAATCAACATCTCACCCCACCAGGATTTGATCCCACGATCTTATAATTGTGACCGTGGAACGCTACCTCTGGGACACTAGGACAATAAAAGTAGTCCTAGACTCTGCTATATTTCACACAAAGCCTGTTCAACGAGCTTATGGCGACGTGAACCTCTAATGGGGACGACCCATGCCTCTTAGGTGATCAGAGCAACGTTTTACTAAATGCGGCTTCGAAACTCGAGGATCCATATATATTTTATTAGCCCAATAAAGCACACGGACTTCTACATATAATCAACACCTCACCCCACTAGGATTTGAACCCACTATCTTATATTTGTGACCGGGGGACGCTACCTCTGGGCCACCAGGACAATAAAAGCATTCCTAGACTCTGCTATATTTCACACAAAGCCTGTTCAACGGGCTTATGGCACCGTGAACCTCTAATGGGGACCACCCGTGCCGCTTAGGTGATCAGAGCAACGTTTTAACAAATGAGGCGTCGAAACAAGGAGGATCCATATATATTTCATTAGCCCAATAAAGCACGCGGACTTCTACATATAATCAACACCTCACCCCACCAGGATTTGAACTCACAATATTATAATTGTGACCGGGGGACGCTACCTCTGGGCCACCAGGACAATAAAAGCAGTCCTAGACTCTGCTATATTTCACACAAAGACTGTTCAACGAGCTTATGGCACTGTGAACCACTATAGGAGACCACCCGTGCCGCTTAGGTGATCAGATAATTGCTTATCAAATGCATTGAAACACTAGGATCCATATATATTTCAATAGCCCAATAAAGCACGCGGACTTCTTCATATAATCAACACCTCACCCCACCAGGATTGAACCCATGATCTTATAATTGTGACCGGGGAACGCTACCTCTGGGCCACCAGGACAATAAAGGCAGTCCTAGACTCTACTATATTTCACACAAAGCCTGTTCAACGACCTTATGGCGCCATGAACCTCTAATGGGGACCGCCCGTGCCGCTTAGGTGATCAGAGCAACGTTATACCAAATGCGGCTTGAAAACACGAGGATCCATATATATTTTATTAGCCCACAAAGCACGCCGGATTCTTCATATAATCAACACCTCTGCATGAGGATTTGAACCCATCTATACCAGACTGGGGAATGCTACCTTGGGCCACTAGGACAATAAAGCAGTCCTAGACTCTGCTATATTTCACATAAAGCCTGTTAAACGAGCTTTTATGGGCCGTGGGATCCTCTATTGGGGACCAATTCGTACGCTTAAGGTGATCAGAGTAACGCGACAAATGCGCCTAAACATCGAGGATCCATATATATTTCATTAGCCCAATAAAGCACGCTCACTTCTTCATATAATCAACAACACACCCCACCAGGATTCGAACCCAAGATCTTCTAATTGTGACCGGGGAACGCTACCTCTGGGCCACCAGGACACTAAGAGCAGTCCTAGACTCTGCTATATTACACACAAAGCCTGTTCAACGAGCTTATGGCGCCATGAACCTCTAATGGGGACCACCCGTGCCGCTTAGGTGATCAGACCAACGTTTTACTAAATGCAGCTTCGAAACAAGAAGGATCCATATATATTTCATTATCCCAATAAAGCACGCGGACTTCTACATATAATCAAAACTTCACCCCACCAGGATTTGAACCCACGATCTTATAATTGTGACCGGGGAACGCTACCTCTGGGCCACCAGGACAATAAAAGCAGTCCTACACTCTGCTATATTTCACACAAATACTGTTCAACGAGCTTATGGCGCCGTGAACCTCTAATGGGGACCACCCGTGCTGCTTAGGTGATCAGAGCAACGTTTTACAAAATGCGGCTTCGAAACACGAGGATCCAAATATATTTCATTAGCCCAATAAAGCACTCGGACTTCTACATATAATCAACACCTCACCCCACCAAGATTCAACCCACGATCTTATAATTGTGACCGGGGTATGCTACCTCTGGGCCACCAGGACAATAAAAGCAGTCCTAGACTCTGCTATATTTCACAGAAAGCCTGTTCAACGACCTTATGGCGCCATGAACCTCTAATGGGGACCACCCGTGCCCCTTAGGTGATCAGAGCAATGTTTTACCATATCCGGCTTGGAAACACGAGTATCCATATATATTTCATTAGCCCAATAAAGCACTCGGACTTCTACATATAATCAACACCTCACCCCACCAAGATTCAAACCCACGATCTTATAATTGTGACCGGGGAACGCTACCTCTGGGCCACCAGGACACTAAAAGCAGTCCTAGACTCTGCTATGTTTCACACAAAGCCTGTTCAACGAGCTTTTATCGCCGTGAACCTCTAATGGGGACCACCCGTGCCGCTTAGGTGATCAGAGCAACGTTTTACCAAATGCAGCTTCGAAACACGAGGATCCATATATATTTCATTAGCCCAATAAAGGCGCGGACTTCTACATATAATCAACACCCCACTCCCACCAGGATTTGAACCTACGATCTTATAATTGTGACCGGGGACGCCACTTCAGCCACCAGGAACAATAAAGCAGTCCTAGACTTCTGC